>NC_056731.1:1651311310-1651368810 GCF_019279795.1 Protopterus annectens | reverse complement strand
AGTCAGACTCTTTCAGTGATCATCTCCCAAGCTATATGACTAGACATCTCACATATCCAGTTAAATAGCATATTTATAAAACAACACATAACCTGCCCAAGTTTAACCCAGAAATGTTCATTACTACACTATCATCTATTAACTGGAACTTCCTAAAATCCTCCCCTTAGATGATGCTATAATTGAATTCAGTACAACTTTTCTAAAAATATCCTAAATAGCCTTACACCTCCTAGAAGGAAAGGAATGAAAACAAATAATGCAATCTGGCTATCCAAAAAGGGTAGAATGCTAATGCAGGACAGAGAAAAAGCATGGAAAGAAAGGCAAAAACATAAAGCACCTCAATATCTTAAAAATTTCAGAATGCTTTGCAATCGTACTAAACAGCAAATAAATGAAGACAAAAGTATACTATAATAACTTTCAGAATAATATTAAACATTACCCTAAAAATTTTGGACATCTATTAAAGAAATCTTACATCCCGTTCAAAAATTCAACCATAACCCCTCTCCCGATAACTCACCACTCAAAAATGTATAACAGTTCAACTCTTATTTTATAGACAGTATAGTATCTCTAACTAAGGAATCCTCACCATCTAATCCTAACCTTGCCCAACAGCCACATATCTCCACATCCACTTTCACCTTCAAACCTGTGCCCACATTCTATATAAAACTACTCTTAAACAAACTTAAACTGTGCTCTTCTTCAGCTGATGACCTTCTAAGCGAGTACCTAAAAATAGCAGCCAGTAGCATTACCTATCCTGTCTCAATCCTTATAAGCAGTTCAATCAAGGAATACCACATTCCCTGTCTCTGGAAAAAGTAACACATTATCTTCTGCACTAAGGAGGAAATTCAGCAGACATTAATCACTTAAGAAATATAGCAATCTTATCTCCCCTCACCAAAATACTTGAAAAATGTATTTAAAAACAATTGCTAGACTATCTCCTTCAGGAAGAACTCTAATACCCTACACAACATGGCTTCTGTCCTTCCCACAGTACTAGCATTGCTTTTCTAACCTACATAGATACTGTCAATAAAGCTAGAAATAATGGCAAACTAGTCTCTTCCTTACTTCTAGACTTGTCCAAAGCTTTCAACACTGTTTGTCACTGCAAACATCTACTTCAAATGTCCTCACTAGGTCTCTCTCAGCCCACCCTTCTGTGGTTTAAAAGCTACATGGCCAATAGATATCAGTCAGTAAAATGACACTCCACACCTCCAAGCCACCACTGGTGTACCACAAGACTCTATCCTTGGTCTCCTCCTTTTTAACATTTTCGCCAACACCCTCCGTACTTCCATGCAACAGGCCAACCTAATACAATATGAAGATGATTCCACTCTCATTTGCACATCTGACAATATGGTACACCTCCAACAAATTACTCAGGAAACTTTAACAGCCACTGAAACATGGCTTCATAACTCACAACTCATGCTCACCCCCCCCCCAAAAAAAAGACCAAACTATTACTACTTCCCCCAAATCCCCTCTCATGAAAAAAACAAACTTTAAAGTCATCTCTCTTGATAATACAACCATTAAAGTCACTTCTCATAGCAAACTATTAGGAGTGATAATGGATGATAATCTTACATGTGACCTGCATGTACAAAATTGCATAACAAAAACTCATCAAAAACTAGGGATGCTTTACAGAGCCAAAAACATTCTCAGTGACGCAACTAAAACTACACTTGCCACTACTTATCTCCTCCCCACTCTTTTTTATGGTGCTCCCATCCTTATTGACCTCCATGCTTCACAAAAATTAAAACTTGAACAATGCTATAACAAAGTTGCTAAATTTGCAGCACATACTCCCTTAAGAACCCACCACTGTATAGCGCTGAAAGGCCTAAATTGGTTAGAACTGCCGTATCAACTAACATATACACAGCTTCTTAGCATCTATAAAATTATTCAGCATCCATCTGCCTGCCCAGTACTAAAAATCATTCCACACAACTATGTTCCCAGTCGGTCACTGTGATCCAGTGACCAAAAATTCCAGTCTGTCTACAAACCTAGCAAATCTGCTGGACATTGTCTGGACTTGTACAAGGTTGTTAAGGCTTGGAACTCTGTACCTTTATCCATCAGGTCTATACCCTGCCTCTCATCTCCATTCAAAGACATCCTAGTTAAAATCTGGCTCTGTTCTTGTTCAAATCCAGGATAAACTACATCTCTAAATGTGAATGGGTATCTTTTCATTCCTTATATTTCCTTACTGTTACCCAATTCTCTTCCCAGACTTTCTCTCTAAATATACCATAAGCCTGTTTTTCCCTCACTTCATATTGCAATTTACATTTGTATTAGACTAACTTACATTTAATTTCTCTACAAACTGTCTAAAATTTCTCTGAATATTAAATGATTGTCATATATCTTGTATAGATTTTAAAAATAAATTATGTACTTACCATAATGTTCCATCTGTGTTGTCCATTTTCATTCTTCCTCAAATGATGGGTTCGGATCTGTCCTTGACTCCGACTTGGCTGTTACTAAAGCTCCTGATAACCAAAAAGCTCTCAAGCTTTTCCCTTAACCATACTGCACCAACCCTAAGCCACCTCAGATCTTGTTTGCTGATATTACCAGAAAATGGAATGTTTAACATGCATAAATATGGCAGACATAAAACTCCATGTGCTCAATAAAGGAAAAAATATATCTGGAGCTCAAAATAACAATTATGTCCCTCTAGCAGCTTGTTCATCCTGAAGTTTGGAAACAGAAGGGATGGGGGCTGTTGGCGGGAAGTTGAGTAAGAATGAAAATGGACAACACAGATGGAATGTTATGGTAAGTACATAATTTCTTTATCTGATGTTGTCAATTTTCATTCTATCCTCATCTGGTGGGAGAGAGTCCCCAGCTACCTATAATCCCAAGTGGACTCTAAGGAAGGATATTCCTGAGCAAAGTTGAACCAAATGATGCTCTAGCCCCAGAGACCAGATCCAATTTGTAAACAGTAATAAAGGTATGGGGAGTAGCCCAAGTTGCTGCTGCACATATGTTGTCTGTGGACGCTCTGGAGAGAAAAACTGAAGAAGGTGCCATGGACCTAGTTGAATGAGCTTGTACCAGCTATAGTAAGGTAATACACAATTTGTTATAGATAAATGAATTACAATCAGTTAGCCATCTAGCTAAAGTTACTTTTACAATTGGTTTACCCAATTTCAGTTCTGCAAAGGAGATACACTATCGGTCTGTTTTTCTGATGTCTTTTCTTCTATGCAGGTACAAATGTAATTGTCTATGAACATCCAATAAATGTAACACGTATCCACCCTTGCTTGCAAAATTAGGAAAGAATACTGGCAAATTAATGGATTAATTGATATTAGACTCTGACAATGCCTTGGGAAGGAAGGAAACATTTGTTTATAGTGTCACTCTATCCTTGTGAAAGATTAACTATAGAGGTTTTGAAGACAAAGCTTGAATCTCTAAAATTCGTCTAGCAGCGGTAATGGCTACTAGAAGAACAGTTTTCCAAGTAAGATACTTAAGGTCACATTCAGCTACTAGTTCAAAGGGTGAATGTATTAGTTCCTGCATTAGTATGAGATCCCATGGGTGAGTACGGTCCTTAAACAGAAGTCTCAAAAGAAGAGTGCCTCACAAGAAAGCTCTACACAATTTAGGAGAGGCTACTGAAGAACCTTCAAATCCAATGTGAAAATTTGATATTGCTGCTAACTGAATTTTAACGGTTGAGGAACTAGCACTTTATTTAAAAAGTAAAGCTAAAAACTTGACTATGTTATGTACTGGAGCTGAAAATGGCTCAGCATGATCTTGTTGTGCCCAATAAACAAATATTTTTCATTTATTTATATAGAGTCTTCGTGTTGAAGGTTTATGGAAAGATGAAAGTTTATGTCAGACAGGGGAAGAGGGCGTTGGTTGTCTGGCTATTAGTAGAATTGGAGAAACCACTCCATAAAGCCTGAGGTTTGAGATGTATGGATGGATCATGCCTGTTGGGTGAGACAGGAGGTTTGGAGTTGGATCCAGAATCCAAGGTTGGTGAAGTAAGTGAGGCCAATGGAAGGGAAACTAGATCTTTCAAGGCCAGTAAGGTGCAATGAGGACAACTCTGCTCTTCAACCTGGCAGCTTTTTATAGAAATTTTGGAATCAATGGGATTGGTGGGTAGGCATAAAGTAGACCAAGGGGCCAATCATGAAGTAGATCCCTCGGTGGTGATCCCCCTTTGGGGGGATTAGGGAAAATTAGCTGCTGCATTTGTTGATTAAGAGGAGAAGAAAAAAGATTGCAGCAAGGATGGCCCCATCAATGAAAAAAATAATTTCTATCACTTTCTTGTTGAGAGACCATTCATAAGTTAGAAGATGTACCTGCTCAGTTTGTCTGCTATGACACTTGACATCCCTGGAATGTGCACTGCTTGAGAAAGCAGATGGATGAGATCACACACTGCCATATTCTGAGTGTTTCTCGACACAGGTGGTATGATCTGGTCCCTCCTTGTTTGTCGATGTACCAAACTACTGACATATTGTCCATCTGAACCGCAACAATCCTACTATCATATGTGATAGCACACATCCTGAAGGTCTACACAGCACATCCAGTCATCTTTGCCAAGAAAAGAGAGAATGGACTGAACCATGACCATCCAAAACTTGGTATGTCAAACTGCATTGTTCAAGTTGCTGAGATCCAGAAGCAGTCTTCAGTCCCCTGTTTTCTTTGGCACTAAAAAGAACCTTGAATAATTTCTGGATTATATCTTGTCTGGCAGGACCTCTTGGATGACTCTTGTTTTTTTTTTTTTCTAGCAGCTTTTGTATTTGCTTTGCTGCTTCTTCCCTATGACTGAGTGGAACATTAGGGATTTTTCTTGAGATTGGAGGTGGAAGGGAAAAGTGTATTATACAGCCTCTGGATATAATCTTCTGCACCCAAGTAACTTTTGTTATGTCTAGCCAGGACCTCTGGTGCAAGGATAATCGACCCTGGTTTGCCACCAGAGGTGGACAATTGAGGCTACTTTCAGGAGCACTGGTACAGTCTGTTAAAGAAATAATCACTGGACCCCTGGTTTTGTGGGCCTCCTCTGCTATGAGGGCAGCATCAACTATTAGAGTTCCCCCCTCTGCCCTGGGGGAACTTCCTCTACTTGTGTCCTGGAAAGGACCCTGGGATTTCCTGAACCACATCTTACAACCACCTCACTGATTTCATGAAAACGATCTCTGAGGGATTGAAAAACATCTGCCCATTGGACAGGGTTTTTCCATTCTTCTCACACCTGGATGAAATTTTTTTCTTTGTGGGGCTGAACAAAGAAGTGCAGTCAAAGGAAGCACTGATGGAGGAAAACTTGAAGGGCTCCCCAAAATCACATAAGTGCATACAGGCATGTCTCCTGATGGAAATGCCTGAACCTGCTGCCCTTGAGGTTCCTTTGGCTGCACACAAAATAAGCCTCATGGATGAATTTGAAATAGACTGTAAGGTAGCCAACTGAAAAGTCACGGATGATTGGACCTCTGCAGAAATGGATCCTGAGAGGGTATCTGAAAGTTCCTTAATCGAATCCCCCTGTAGCCTAGTAAAATGTGCCAAATAATTCAGCGACCATAGGCAAAAGGTCACTGATGCATAGACATGCTTCCCAAACCTGTCCATCGCCTTAGAATCCCTGTTAGGGTGATGAATAGTGGAATTCTGCTCGGCAAATTTGTTTTTGGTGGTCACCACCACCACAACCATGCCATCAATGGGCACCCCTTTAGCCCAAAAGTCCTTCGCCATAGGTGATGTTAGAATCTTGTCTAGTCTTCTGGGTATGGGTTCAACAGTGTCAGGCTCCTTCCACACTCACTGAGAGACCAAATCAATGAGCTCATTGACAGGTGGAGTAACCCAGGAGGAAAACGGGCCAATACCAAAAGCCTCCAGGAATAATGACTCCTCAAATGAAGAGTTCCTGGGGGTCCAGCCACCTCTCTGTTTTAAGATCTCAAAGATGTCTTCAAATGATATAAAACAAAGTGAACCACAACCTTGAAACCAACCAATACGTATAATAAAGGTTGTAAGGAAAGTCACCAGGATGACCACAGCAAGGCAAAAGGTTTATTCAAAACCAGCACGGCACAAAGAAAACACCATACATTAACGCTCTATTTAATTATACGTTTTCACCCAAGATAAGACTTCATCAGATAACAAAAAAATTTTAATACAGCAGGTTTAAAAGGACACAATTAGTCACAGCCAATCAAAACACATATTTAAAATAGCAATTAAATAAATGATTTAACCATTAAATACCATACTAATATTGCACCCTAACTACTAAAAATCATACATATTAAATACAATAAACACATCATCTAAAACACTTAAATATATATATATATATAAACCTTAAATAAATATGTATATGTTAAAAATATATGTGTGTTTTAAAATAGATATATATATATACATATGTATACATATATATATATATATATATAAATATATATATATATATATATATATATATATATATATATATGCATTTATAAATGGACATTTGTAAGGACATTAATGCATAACATCTAAACCTATTTTTTTTTTGTTATCTCATGAAGCCTTATCTTGGACGAAAACGTATAATTAAATGGAGGGTTAATTTATAGTGTTTTCTGTGCTGTGCCGTGTTGGGTTTGAATAAACCTTTTGTCTTGCTGTGGTCATCCTGGTGACTTTCCTTACAATATGACTTCAAATTAAATATTTTCTGCAGGTGATCAGGGGAACCCTTCACCTTCATGGAAGTCCATATCCTCCGTGGCTGACTCTTTTGGAGAGTCAAAGTGCTTCCTCTTGCATGGTTTCTTCTTCTTAGGAACCTCCTCATTGGTGTGCTCTAGGAAGGTATTGGAAGAATCTGTAATACCCTGCTAGGAAGTCTGGAGATCTTGGACTGGTTGTCCCTGTGGTAAAGAATAATGATGCTCTAAGTGCAGAGACATAAGGGTAAAAGGTTGAGGATTGAAGGGGGTTAGCGCCATCCACCTTTTCAGAGCAGAGAACACCTTTCTTCACAACCTCTAAGGCAGATCACCCAGGAGAGAAAGAAGACCCCCAATGCCAAGAAGGCAAGCTTCTGGACATCTGTCCTCCCTGCTCAGAAAGCAATCTCTTCAAGGAGGAAGCCAGAGATGAGCTATCCAGTGCTGAGGCTCTGAGAGGCAGAGATGGCTCCGACAAGTTCAAAGTTGACCCCAACACCTTGGACCCAACAGGGAATCTTTGGCTCCAAGAGTTATCCGGATCCAAAGAAATCTGAACCAGAGCACTCAGAGTAAGCTTTGGATCCAAAGATAATGTTATCTTTGGGTCTGAGCCAGGCAGATCCAGAAGGCTCAGACCCAGAAACTCTAAAACAACTGAAGGAATCAGATGAGCAGATTGAAGTGGGGGTGTAGTTTATGGACGGGCCTCCTCAGCTGAGGGGGTAGGAGCTGGAAAGACATGCATCTGAGTCTGCACCAAGATGAACTTCCACATCATTCTTTCAATATCTTTCTCAGTTAGACTTCTGGACGAATGAGTCAAGGGAAGAGAAGGAGACTTGAAACAGTGGCACCCTAGAAGGCACAGGATCAACAGATGGTAAATATTTGGTCCTGGGAAGAACTGTAAGACTTGAGGCAGCCGGATATGATGGCTTTTTTGTCAGCTCTGAAATAGTCGGACCCATTGCTTTTTTTCTTCCTCGTTTCCCAGGGTGAAGAACTTTCAGATCTTTTTAGATCCAACTTAGACCTTTTTCTAGATGGCTCTGAAACTGAGTTGGAAGGCTTCAGAGATGAAGGCTTTACTTCTTTAGTTTTACGTATGGGGATTGAACCCCAAATATCATGTCTCCAAATGACAATGGTAATAATCCTTTTAACATAAACTTATTTTTTTCTCTTTACTAGTCCCTAGGATTGAAATTACAGCAGATTGAACAATCCTCCTGCAGACATTGATAACTTAGGCAATAAACGAATAGTGTGTGGGCATCTGAAAGCGAAGGTTGTGCCTACACGTGGCACACTTCTTAAACCTAGATGGGCCTTTTTCCACCATTATAACAGTAACTGTAAAAAATAAAGATTAAGTAAGACAGGAAAAATTTAGCAATGATGGTAAGAAAGGACTACATGACAGAGAGTGTAGAAAGGTAAAAGATAGCATTACAACCATTACAAAGCTAGATAAAAGGAAAAAGGGAAAGAAGGAATTACCAACTATGGTAATTTAAGAAATACAAAATTGTATGACGGTAAGGAATGAGATGTATATGAAGAAGTACTAAAATAGACTAAAATATATAAGAATAGATATAGATTTTGAAGATTTTTAAATGAGAAAAGTATCACTTATCAGTGAAAGGTTGAGAGCTAGGCTGACCACATCTTTCGTGAAAAGCAGCAAACAAGATCTGAAGTACTTTAGGGTTGAAGCATTATGGGTAGGGGGAGAAGCTCAAGAGCTTTTTGGTTACCACACGCTTTAATAATGGCCGACTCAGATCCGAGGATAGGACCCAAACCCATCAGTTGAGGATAAAATGAAAATTGACAATATCAGAACCGTCTTTATATTATGTCTAATTTGTTTATTTTTGAAGATTGTAAAATTATTGCTCTTAAAATGTAGAAGCAACAAAGGAGGCTCCAGACCATGGCTACTAAAAACATATAAAAGTTTTATTCCAAAGTGAGCGCTTTCATAGCTCAAGGCTACTTTATCAGACAAAACTTACAACAAAATGTGCAGTTTATATATCTTCAAGCTGAGTAATCAATCAATTAACAAACTAATTAGCTTAAAGGCACATAGCCAAATTCATTGATACTAAGTAAACCCAAAATGTAAAACTGCATGGAAAGCATCTTACAGATAATTAATTCATCTAGCAGTACATATAGGCTACAAAAATAACGAATACATATCAAAAAAGATATCAAAAACATTTACCTAGTACCAGGGCCTACCTAAAAATGCATATACATATTTTAAAAACATATATTGTATCTAAAAAATCATTCAGGATACATAAGATACATGATAAAGTACGTAATTGTTTAGCCACTGTTATCTAATTAGTACTGGTTTAATGCAAATCTTTGAGTTAATCAAACTTTATATCACTCAAAATTGGATAGACAGGACAAAAATAGAATGGAAAGGTTTCACTACCATGGCTTCTAAATATATTATATCTCATAAACTCATCATAGTTAATAGAAACAAGCGTGTAAAACAGCTCAAATTTTGCAACACTGTCCTAGAACACATATTAAATTAAGCTGTAACAGGGACATATGCTAAAGCCTGTCCCTCCCAAAACTTTGGAGGTCCTTCTCTCTCTCTTAAAAATTTAACAGAGGGAAGTCAATAATTTATTTATTTGCAGTTTTGTTTATTTGCAGTTGGTTTGCCAGGATAGTCCAATTGGGCCACAAAGAGCCCGTTTTCAATGGAGTGCTGGGGAGAAAAGCTCCATAAAATTCCAAATACATAGTAACACATTGCACATTTACATTACAGACTATCTCATAGGAATACAAAGTAAATATAACAAGAAAAGGGTATGGGAAATCGACCCTATATTGGGAATTTGCTATACTACATGTTTATTTTATTTTTGATTTATATAGCAATGAAATGACTAGCAATGGGAATTTTAAATGAAAGACCTGCTCTGGTAGCAATCTGGAACAGAAGCAGCTGTTAAAAAAGGGATAATTAGTAGGGCATATACAATATTGTATGATAACTATAAGAATCAATCAGAGGAGGTTAGAAAAGACTGGGCAGAGAGACTGGAAAATCAATTACAAGAACCAATGAGAAGATGTGTATGGCTTCCAAGTATACAACTAAGGGCATAAGGTTTAGGATCTTTTCTTGGAAGTGTTTCCACAGGTATTCTTATACCCCAAGCCGAATTCAAAGAATTCTTCCTCAGGTGAATAGCAAATGTTGGCGGTGTGATGTAGAAGAAATAGGTAACTGGGAACATATGTTTTGGAAGTGTATTAAGTTGGCAGATTTTAAAGATTCCATGCAGAGTACTCAGATATATTGTGTGAGCAAATGGTTGCAAGTAAGGATATGATTTTTTTGAGCTGGGATACAAGAGCTAAATCGCCTAAACATAGTACGGCCTTATTCAGCTTAATTCTGTTGGCTGCCAAAAAGCAGTTACTAGAAAAAGGAAATCAAAGTCTACATCAACTGTATTTGAGGTACTGAATATTATAAAAGAGATAAAAGAACTGAAAGAAGAATCTTTAGAAAAGGGAAGGAGCAAATTACATAGATGTAAATGGAAATTATGGGAACAATACATACATAATGTTCAAAAGGAGGAGGAGTGATGTTTAAGGGAAGGCAGGAATTCAGCAATTTTTTACAATGTTGAACTGACGATAGCACCAAAGAAAATATATGCTATGGATATTGTATTTAAAACTAAAAAATTAAAAAAGGTGCGTCTTCTTTTCTGTTTTTCTATGTCTTAAGTGATAATTTAATAAAGGTGTTTAAAAAATGATCAGCCTGGTGAGTGCAGAATACAGTACAATGATTACATTCCTGGACCTGGAAGCTATACCTGATGAGTGCAGAACAGAGTAGAATGATTACATCTCTGGACCTGGAAGCTATACCATTAGTAATAAATTGGGCAATAAAAAAGCACTTTCTTACAACAGTGGATACATGTTGATTAAAGGTCAGTTGGTTGTCTTCACAGGTTCCCAGGTCTTTAACTCCTGGATTAATTTTGAAGGGTCTTTTGTCAATGTGACAGCTACAAGGTACTTCCTGATTGCTAAAGGATACTATTATACATTTCTTGGCTTTTAGTTTTTGTCCATGGTTTTGATATCAGCTACTGGTTTAGGAAATGCTCTCTTGGAGTCTCTGGAGTCCTGTGGGGTATTTATGATGGCACCAAGTTTACACTCATCTGAAAACTTAATCACCCATACATCCTTAACAGTAGCTTTGACCTCTGTGAAGTAAATACCAAAGATGAGTGGCTCAAAGACTTAACCCTGAGGTACACCACTAGTGTCAGATCTTTTGTATGAGGTAGAGCAGCCCACCCTACTTTCCTGGGTTCTAACTGCGAGCCAGCTTGCTATCCAATGAATTACATAGGGATTAACATTTACCTGGAATAGTTTAGCTATGGTACCCGAGTGTGGAATGGTGTCAAATGCCTTTGTAAGGTCTAGGCATCTGATGTGCATTAATTTCTTCTCATCTACTATTTTAATAACCCCCTCGAAGAAGTCTACCAGCTTAAGTGCACAGGATCTGCCTGTGACAGATTTAAACTGGTTTTGATCAAGATTTTATACATTACCTATGTCCTTATTTATTAATTCCATAATGATCCTTTCCATAGCCTTACAGACGAGGCTGATCAAACGTATGTGTCTATAATTTCCTGCGACCATTGATGTTCCTCCTTTGTATAAGTGGATGACAGCTGTTGTCCTCCATTTGTCCAGCACAAAGGCTGTTTGGAGGCTGACAATGAAAAGCTTCTGTTGGGGGGGGGGGGTTCTGATAGGACCTGTTTCAGGCTGGCCAATAAGCAGCTCAATATGTTATCAAGCCTCACAGAAGCTGTGTTCTTGGTCTTGGATAGTGCCTTTAGGACAAGTTCATGGGAGATCTGAGGGAAAAGTATAGACTCAGGTAGGAGATGTAAGACTGCATGAGGGGAAGGAATGTTGAAGTTACAGCAAAATTTATCACCAAGTACACTACAAGCAAACTGGCTGTTTCTAAGGTTTTTAACATAGTTAAAGAAGGATTTTTGGTTGTCTTTTGCCTGGGGGCTATTTTTACTTATTAACTGGCTTTGGATGATTTGAGCAGGGTCCAAAGTTCCCCATTAAGTTTAGCAACAGCTTTACATGCAAGGAGTTTTTTTCTTTTGTTACATAATCTGTTTATGTTTGGGTTCCATCACAGGGATATATTTTTTAATTTGGTGCTGTATTTACTTTGAAAGAGAGACAGATACATCTATGCAGTTACTCACGTGTGTACAAAATTTGGCAATAAAGGATTCTGCATAAGCAGTGCCACTGAGTTTGAAGGGGATGTTGAATTTAGCTAGGTCATCACTTATTTTCAGTACAGTAGCTCTGGCATAATCTCTGGATACAGAAGTACTGGAAGATATTTCTGGCTAGTGTCTTAATGTGAATGTGTCTGATGTGTGGTCCAATTTGACCAAGGGAGCATAGCTATCCCGTATTGTTTTGGATTGCCCCTGGTTGGTGCGTGGAATAACTAGTCTAGATAATTTGTTTTGATAAAGTCCAGAAACCTCTGGGCATACATGTTGGAGGATGTATGCTACAAATCTCCAAGTTAACGGAGGGACAGTTGAAGATCCATATGAGAATGCCATCTGGCTTAATTCTTATGGACTCTATACTAGTTAGGTATGAATTATGGGCTGAGAAGGACATAGAGGGGGGGATCCTATAGTTAGCCATGATGCAATAGGGTTTTTTTTTTTTTGATAATTTGAACATGGACAAGTTCCAGACATTTACCTTATCTAACTAGTCTGGAGATGGAAGTTTTTTTTTTTTTTTTTTTTTACAAATCTAGAGACACTGGCACCTTTAGTGCCTTCATCTAGTCAAGTGGGCCTGAATATGTGGTATGTGTTACAACCCTGTACTGATGAGTGCTCTCAATTGTCTTGAACCAGGTCTCTGTGATGATGCATAACATCAATGTTTTCTAAGATAGGAAGTGCTTGTTCAGAGTCAAGTTTTTTTTTTTTTTTGTTAAGGCTACTAAAGTTGAGTAACAGTATCTTTATGTTAGCCAGATTCTGTTTTGTTAATTTGAAAGGCTTTGAGGACTGGCACTGCCTAAAAATGCACTATGGGGGGCAGATAAGGAAGGCTTCAGCCAATATGCAAAAGTCTGTGGGTTCAGGAGCAGGTCATCCCTGGCAAAGCAAAGACTTTATACTCTGGAACAAGTTACCCATCTATGTCAAGCAAAGTTCTTCATTAACACTCTTCAAGAAAAATCTTGATGAGTGGACGGGAAATAGGAAATACACCCTGGGGATTACTTCTGTCTCTCTGCTGGACAGTAGCACAGGAAAATAACTTTCTTGGGTGGCGTAAGCTATGGAACCTTGCTGGCTAGGCTTACGTAGGCCCTTGGGCCAATGGCCTAGTACCTACCTATGAGCCTATGAACTGTTTACCATGTCATCCCAGGCTAATGTATATATTGGAACCCCTTTGAATGCCACCAGAAGCTAAGCCATTTGCTGAAGTCAGTAATCATTTGTTAATAATGCAGCATCATTCTTAGTGATAATACAATGTTGCTAGAGGCTAGCTAGGTTCATACCTGCCTCAGATATAAATTGTGAGAGCTCCATCATGGCTCTCTTCACATAGACCAGGGATGTACATCTCAAGTCATGTACATGCAGGAGTACTATGACAGCATCCAATACAGACTTCTGGTACAAGGACTTGAGTTTCTGAATGATGTGGCAAATCCTGGCACCTGACTGGCATACATAGTTCAGTTGTGTAAGTAAACTTATCCCAATAGTAGATGTTTGAGTGATCACTGCTGCAGTAGCCTTAGCTGTATGGGTTATATCCTGCCAATTATATAACAGCCACCCAGCTTCCAAAGTTTCAAGGCACCTTCCACTCACCCAAACTGTCAGGCATCTTGAGCTGAGCTGACTAAAAGACAAGTTTGGGCTCCAGTCCCTTCACAGTTTTCCTACCAACAAACAGAGGGAGGCTGAGCCCTGAAAGGATAATATTAGGAAGAACAAAATAGAAACATCCACACCCTGGCATAAACAGCATATCAAAAACAAAGGGAATGAAGAGAGAGAGCACCTGCTGTAGCAGTTAAGAAGTTATCATTTAAACATCCACTCTTATGGAAAATTTACTTATACAGCTATACTATGTTCAACATATATTGATCGCTGCTTCAGTAGCCTTAACTATATGGGCAGATTAACCTAGCTTACTACATTAGGGAGGGAGAAGGAGAAGAGTTTAGAAGTCCCTGAAGAATGGACCTTGCAAAGCATGATGAAGACCTAGAAAAGGAATCAAACTTATAGTGCTTTGTAAAAGTTTGTACATGGGACCAAGTTGCTGCTTCTGGAATACTTATATAATCCAACCTTTTCCAAAAAGCCACAGATGAAGCCAAGGCCCAGAAAGAAAAATCCTTTACCCTGCCTGGAATAGTTTTGTTGTGGTGAGTATAACAAAAGGTAACAGCCTTAGACAACCCTTTTGAAACAGGTCTGTTTTGACATAGGTTATTGCTTCTTCATAACTTCACAACAAATAAATAATCAATCAGAATATCTGAATGATTTAGTTCTGTCAAGACAGTAACTGAACTGTCTGTGGACATCCACGGTATGGATTATCCTTTCTTCATTATTTTTGAAATCAGGAAAGAAAACAGGGAACTGGATAATTTGGCTTAAAGTAAATTCTGCTACCACTTTAGGCATAAAAGAAAGATTAATTCACAAAGAAACCCTGTCCTTGTGGAAAATGAGGTATGGGTTGACTCACCATAAGATCTTGTAACTCAGAAACTCTTCTTCCAGCGGTCAGGGCAATATGTAAAGCTGTTTTTCAGGTTAAGACTCTCAAGTCAGAAAGCTTATCTGGTTCAAATACAGCAACTTTTAGCTTCCGTAGCACAAAATTAAGAACACAAGGAGGGGCCACAGATTTTCTTGGAGACTTCTTATGAAAAATCCTTTCCAAAACATTTTGATGTGAAACTACACTGAAAGAGGAGGATCCCTGGCTAGACATGCTGACATGTCTGATAAATGAATATTGACAGAGAAGTAAAAAAGGCCAGTGGATAGTAACTCTCACACGTTTTATCAAACCAGAGAATAACTAGCCCTGAATGGGTGTTGGTTATGCTAGAACCTTTTCAGTTTTCTAATATATGCTGCACATCCTCCATAAAGAGGTGTCTAAAAGGAATTAAGACTCTATCAATCATCAAGCAATCAGTTGAAGTTGACTGGTGTCAGTGTGTATCAAACACCCCTGTTCTTGTGTAAGAATATCCAGTCTGTGCGGAAGCCTGTGTAACTGCCCCTTGCCATTTCCAAAAGAAGGGAGAACCACAGTTGCATAGGCCAGAAAACAGTCACTGCAATGATCTTGGGGGATTTCTTCTGAATCTTCAGAAGTCCCGTGTACATTAGTGGAAAGGGTGGAAAGCATGCACAAACATTCCTGTTCAAGGTAAAGAAAAAGCATGTCTTCCAGGGCTTCTTGCATGTATTCCTGGAGCACAATCTTGCCAGCTGATTGCTCAGAGGGAGGTAAGCAGGTCTACTTGAGGAACTCTCCACAGATGGATCAAATCTTGGAAGACATCCTGACCTAATTTCCATTGTGAGGGTCTGCCCTGTCCTATTCGGCTTGTCTGTCACATAATTTTGCTCTGACAGAATGTAAGATTCCTGTAGAGTGAGAGTGTGCAGTTAAGCTATGTCCCAAGCTATCACGGCTAACTTGCAAATGGGATACAACCTGGTCCTCCCTTGCTTGTTGATGAACCACATGACCATCTGTAACAACTTGAAGAGGTCCCGGGGACCAAAGATGATTGAGAGAGTTTACTGCTTTGTTCAAATATACGTATTTCTTCTATATGTGCTTGTGTCTGTCCTATGTGTTCTACACACCTTGCAATTGTATCTCTCCTGAAACTACTCCCAAAGCAAAGTATGGGGCATTTGTGGTGACTGACTATTTTGCAAAAGGGAAGAAAAAGGGGAAACATAGATTTATGGATATCTGTTGTCTACACTAAGTGACTTACCTTCTGATAAACCCCAGCACCAGCACTGGGATTTGAAATGACAAAGGGTATTGGTGCTGGGACCAAACAGACTACAGATATCACTGTATCTTTCTCATCTGAACTCTTGCCACAGGTACCATTAGAATCACAGATGCCAGGAGACCTAAAATCCTGAGGTATTCCCTCACAGTGATCAAAGTCTGAGTGAAAAACCCTAAAAATAGATCTTGACATAGATTAATTCTTTTCCTGTGGAAGAAAAGCTCTTTGAACTGTAGTGTCTAGTTGACATACCAGAAACACAATCCTGTGATAAGGAGTGAAGAAAGACTCTTAAATGTTCTCTTTGAATCCCAGCTTGTGTAAGAGATCTCTCACCCAAGACAGAGATTCCTGACACTTTTAAAAAGACACTACAAAGATAAACAAGTCATCTAAATATGGAAAAATGTGGATTCCCTGTAGCCTGCAATGAGCTATAACTGGAGGTAGACACTTAGTGAACACTCTTGGTGCAGTGGATACTTCAAAGGATAAGTCAGAGAGCTCATAATGTGTTCCAGCCACACAAAACCTTAAGAAACTCCTGAAATCTGGATGAATAGGGATGTGATGATAAGCACCTTTTTAAATCTAGGTTTACCAGGAAACTTGAACGAGGAAGAAAAGATAAGTTGTGAATTTACATAATTTTGAACTGGTGGACTATCACACATTAGGAAAGAAAGATCCAGAATTGGTCTCCAAGCATTTTTTTTTTAATTTTGGCACTTAAAAACATCCTTGAATAAAATCCCTAGGAAGGGGGAACTGCTTCTATCCCAGGGACATTATGTAATGAAGGAAACAAACAGTTTGGTCTGGAAGATGCAGAATTACCCCCCCAAAAGGAGAAAAGTCCTCCCATTGCCATCTGTAACCTTGATGAAGGATCTTCAGAACCCATCTGTCTGAAACTATTTGTTGCCAAAGAGAAAAAACGGAGATTCAGACTTTCTGGAAGGGAAAGGGGACTGCCAGGGATGAAACCTATTGGACTGTACTTGGTTTTGAGAGTTTCCAGATATTTTCTTGGAGTCCCCTTGCATTTCTTCTTAAATGCCTGTTTACCTGCAGTTTATGGAGACTGTTTACTACCAAAACTGTATAAGGAATTAGAGAATCCCTTAAAAATTTGGAAAAGGAGGGATGAAAAATCTTATGAGATTCCTTGTAACAGCTAACCGCTAGCATCACGTTTTGATCACCTCTGCAGCAGATCTGCCATAAACTCAATCTCCATCTAAAGAAGAATTCAAAATTTCATTTTTAACATCATCTGAGAGGTTCTGAGAATGCAGCAATGCAAACCTCCTCAAAACAGTACCAGTGGCCATAGCCCTTGAAGACGTATCAACACAGATGTACACCTATACTTGCTCCTACCTAGACAAACCATGCTGATAACAAAGCACAAACGCATTGATTGATGCAGTTATACAAATCCCATTACAATAAATCAGGTATTTCCTCACAAGAAGAAACTGCACACAAAACATTCCTCATACTTTTACAATTAGGAAAAAACTTAACAGATGAGCCTGTCAATTCAAAATTCTGAAAATCAAAGCTGTGGAAACGTACACTTTTTTCCCCAATACTTATCAATAATCTTCCCATCCTTATTACAAATGGTAGGATTGAGAGTAACTAAATGTTTAGCAGTGGAAAGATTAACTAAAGCAATACCTGCTGAATCACTTTGGAAAGAGTATATAAAAAATTAAAAGACTAAGGAACGTTACACATCCTATCTGCCTTTTTAGGAACAGCTGGATGACAACACAAATCCTCCAAAGCAGTCAAAACTGGAAGAATGGCTGCAGGTTCTGGAAATTCCTTCTGCAACAGCTCATAGTATTTTTTAAGGGACATGAAAAGCTTGGTTCGTATACACACACACACACACACACACACACACACACACACACACACACACGTGAGCTCTCTTCACGGTCTGAATCAGAAATCTGAGGAGAAATCCCTGTATCTGTCCCCTCATCCCCCTGTCCAGATTCAGAATCTTGAATCTGTTCAAGAAAGGAAGTATCCCGCTTTCATTTACAGAAACTACCTTACAAGAAGGATCAATAGCCTAATTAAATCCTGTGCCAGGCCCAGTAAACTACTGCTGTGTAAGAGAATTTGAGCAGGAGTCAATACATGCTTAGTTTTCTGCTCTTTTTTGGCAAGAAAAATGAGGCCAAGAGTGTTGCTAGTGGCAGTAGCAGCAGGGGAGGAAGCACAACATTCTGACAAAACAGGGAAGCCTTCCCTGCATCATCTCTCAGGATCAATAAGAGTGGCTTTCCCTTGCCCACTGAAGGACCCTAACAACTGCAGTGGACATGGCTAACCCCTGGTCCATAGTGGCTGTAGCTGCCACAACAGTGGGATCCAGGATAAAAGATGAGTGGACTGAGGAGCAACAAATGGCAACAACAGAGCCACCCACCTGCAGCTTAGGCAAACTGCTAGCCTGTTGTGGTGGCAAAGGCTGTTTACTTAACTTTTTTTTTTTTTGTGGCTGGAATAAAGACCAACTAAGCTGAAAATGGTGCCCCTTTCCAAGGAAAGACAAGCACCAAATACTGGTAAAAATAAAAAGTCACTATTTTCCCCAGACAAACACAATGAAAAGCACTTTAAAACATTTATACCAGCCCCAGAAAGTAAAATAAACACAATTTCTGCACAGAAAAAAATGGTTTTCAGTTACTTTAATCAACTTTTAAACTTATAGGAAAAAGAGCATTTCTGTTTGAAAGTACAGTACAGTCTCATGACAGTCTGTTAAAACACAAACTCTTAGCTATAAAATAACTATCCTTAAGGGGAGGGTATAAATAATAAGCAAAATTATTAAATGGAAGTTTTTTCCCCCAAAAGGGAAGTTATCTGCATAGCAAAGGAACAGCACAAATCAGTCTCAGAGGAATGTACTCTCTTCAGCAGCAGTAAGTCTCTGGAGGGCTTGGCACCCAAATCTGTCTTTTAATCAGCTCAGCTCAAGCTGCCTAACAGTCTGGGAGTATGGAAGGAGCCCTGAAGCTTTGGAAGCTGGCTGGAAGGATATAACCCAGACAGCTAAGGTTATTGCATCAGTGATCGAAATAATGAACATCCGTGGATTCTTGAGCATTTTCCTACAAGCATATGGATGGATGGATAAATGACTTGCTATTAAAAAATGTAAACAGTAATGCTGTTCAGTAAAAACTGCTCTTTAAGATGATAATAAATAATGCAAAGTCTTTACATCAAATACAGTAAAATATTATAATACAAAAAAAAAATCTCAGAATTAACAGTTTGTATCCTGAAAATTATATAACAGCACTTTTGTTCAGCCGGGCATGACATTTCACATGCCAATAATCAATTCCTTTTGTAACATTGGCCCTCACCAGTATTTTTATGCATCTCTCAGAATGTTACTGCAGTAGCATAATTTGACAGCTGCTGCCATAATATTCTTTAAGTAGTTGCAAAGGTAGCTAAGGGGGTGGCACACCCTATTACACACTTACTAGTAGAATAATGCCTATATCCACTGCAAATTTAGCAAAAGTTTGCTCAGCAATTTTCATCACAGTATGTGCTAAACCATGATTATCTCTGCAGTAAACCTATTTTGTATTTGCTCCTACCTTGGCAAACTATGCAGATAACAAATGAAAAGCAGGGATTGGTGCAGTCATACAAATCCGAATACAATAAAAATCTGTTTTTTAAATACCTATCGAAAATTAAAACTTCATTTGTATGGTATATGGAAGATGCTTTGTTCAAAACATAACCCATCTAACTGGTTAATAAGACAGTGTTATGCTAGAAAATTCTGTAGATAAATCAAGGAAGAAGTGAAAATACGTAGTGTTGTACTTCATTGGTAAAGATAAAAACACCATTTTTCAGTCTCAGACACAACTGTAAATGCACAAAATAGAGATTCTTGTATAACAGCAGCATTTCTACATAAATGTATCAAAACCTTCTAAAGTATGTCCCCAGTCTGTAAGCTGCACCAAAAACTGCTATAATTATTTTAATCTTTAACCGTGCAGACATGATGTGATATTGTTACCAAGCAACAGACATCCCTGCCTGCTCACATAACCATGTCACTTGCTATTCTGGATTCATACTTATTTATGAAAGATCCACTGTTCTCCATAAATGACTTTCTTTCTAGTTGCCCCTCCCCTCTTTTCGAGACAGTTGCACAAATATGAAAACATTAATCTTATCAGCAGACTTAACAAAATAAACATCACTCAAAACTACTTGGTCTGTACAACTTATAGGTTAAGAATCAGTGAGTTTTCTTCTGCATTATTTAAGGTTTCAGTTGATGCCATGCATAATTTTGTAAGGCAATTGGCTGGAAGAAAATTACTGTACATACAAAAATTATGTATATCTTCATAAAGACTTAAAAACAACCTGACAATATCTCTACAGCAGTGTACTACACGTGGACAGTCGTGGTATATTTTTCTGAATCTTGCCATGACATTTCATAATATGTTCCTTAATAACATAAAGCTGACTTAGTTCTGAAAATATAAATGCAAAAAATATGATGTTATGAATAAGTAAAAAAAGTTATTAATATTGTCACTGAGTGGTTCCAAGACAAATATTCTGTTTGTCATTTTGTTTCCAACTCCACCTTTTCCATATGCTTTCTTTTGTTAATTGCTAAGTCACCTGGATAACGAAGTCAAATTCCAGACACTGTCATGATGCCATATGAACTAAGTTTGGTTAATGGAAAAACACAAGAAAGGCACTACAGGTATTAATGAGCTAGACACAAGCAATCATTTACAGTGTCAATTGACGATATGGTATTCCATGGCTTCGTAAATCTCCCACATTATTTTTTTCTACCAGAAGATGTCCTTCCATCCAGGATAGAATATTATATTTTTTAAGAGTTTATATGGTTGAGTTCAGGAACATTTGTCTATGTGTGTTTCCATCGATGAGTGAAAAAGGTGTTCATATTAGAAGCTCGAAAGTCCTGTTCAGCGAATACGAAAAGAGCGACATGTATTGCGTGAACCACGAAAACAGCGAACGTTCAAAACCAAAAAATTCGAAATGTCAATTCGTCATAGTTAGCCCATCTGCGGTATAGCTCTGTAAGGTAAGTGTCCGATAGTTACGGACCTTAGGGTTAGGGTGCAGGTTAAGGTAAGTGCATAGATAGGTAATGTATGTACGGTTTAATGTAGGGTTAGAAGTAAGGTTTTGTTAAGTGTATGTGTGTGGATTATTTATTTTGTTTGGGTATATCTCTGTAGGGTAAGTGTGCGATAGTTACGGACCTTAGGGCTGGGTGCGGGTTAAGGTAAGTGCATAGATATAGTGTATGTATGTGGTTTATTTATTTTGTTTGGGTAGGTAGTATGTCCCGGGCGGTGGGGTTGGCCAAGTATGACAATTCTTGATTTTAAATTTTGCGGTTTATGGCATTCGGTGTATTCGCAGTTCGGTAAATATGTGTCACTTTTCATACTCGCTGAACAGGACCTTCGAGCTTATAACACAAACCCCTGAAAAAGCTGGTGTAGCTGATCAAAAAGCATTCACTTTTTTACCATGAGATCATGGTATGGTGGAAACTGGAGGAATATGTCCTTTCTAAACTGTTGGCATCTATAATTAGCAAGGAGGTGCAGGGTGGTTTCCCCTTCCAAAAAAAATGTTTTGTATGTTTTATCAATCCTCTGTGGATCGATGTTTGTGTTGTTTGATGATTTTCTGTAGATCATTTGTAGATCAACATATGGTGAGTTTGGGGAGGAATTATGCTCCCATCTAGTTTCAGAAATGCTCAAACTAAGTTTTTGCTGCAGCAGATGATAAAGCTACCAAAAATTAGTTCCTGGCCATTTAAACCAGGTGATTGCTGGTCCCCTAACCTAAACTTTAATGTTTTCTACATTACTGCTGCAACTCTTCAGGATTTTTTGACATTCTAACCTTAGCCAATATTTATTTATTTATTTGTTTATTGGCATTTGTTTACCGGGAAAATCCACTGGGCCAAAAGAACCCATTTTCAGTGGAGGGCCGGGGAGAAAAGCTCCACAAGACAATAAATATACTGGTGCATAAACATTTGAAATGGATAGTAAATACAAGCAGTGTTTGCAAAGAGATACGCTAATACACAAGAACAATGTAAAAAAGGATATATATATATATATATATATATATATATATATATATATATATATGCAAGCTATGTAGAGATATAAATTTAGCTATGGATTTAACACAGGTAATTTGTTGTCATACAATTTTGTGATGAGCAATTGCACACAGAGATTTACAGTAAAATCAAGGAGTTACAGCCAGCATAGATGGTGCGGGGAAGAGTGAAATTTATTTACTGACAAAGTAGTTAAGACATAATAGAATGACAGTAACTATTAGTGGAAGCATAATGTAGAATGATGTTTTCAAAGAATGGCGCTTTCCTCCTTGGCTACTGCTGTTAAAATTCTTGTTAAGACGCTTCTCCTTGTTTCTTCTTTAAAAGGACTTTTATTAAAATGATTTAAAACAAAAAACAAAATAAAAGCTACAACCTAACCATTTGAAAGTTAGCGCTGTAATGCAAAAAAGAGAGATGAGCGCTTTCGGTTTATCAACCTTCTTCAGATCTGCTTAACATTTGCAGCTACTTCTATTTATTTTTTCCCATACTAATTCCAAACTTTCTACTAATTCAATGCCTTTTCTTCATTTGCTGACAGATTTCCGCTAACAAATATCTTTGGTCTCCGTAACACATAATTTCTCCTTTCTAATTGATGTAAATAATGGATGAACAACACTCTTTCCATTCCTTTAGCTCTCTAAATTTCAATATTTTCCAGACTTCTACATGCACAATGAACTTGATTTCAATTTATTTATAGTTTGGAGTTTACTCTCCTTCCATCATAATATTCAAACTACAACCCTGAACCCTTTGTTTAAGGGTTTAATGCTCTACCGACTGGGCTACGTTGGTAGATGCATAGTTCAACTCCCTCTTAGTTTTCTTTTCTTTCTAAACAAGCTTGAGGAGGACTACAACATATAGGCCAAAAAAATATAATAAGCAAACTACACTCTTTTTATTCCTTTGATGCTCTTGGTTTCGATGTTTTCCAAACTTCTTCTTGCACAGTAAACTTAAATTCAACTGTTTTCATTTATGATTAGTGATTTCTTCTCCTTTCATCATGGTGCCCAGACTAGGACTCGAGCCCTGGACCCTCTGGATAAGGGTCTGATACTCAACTGACTGAGCTACATTGGCAGATGTATAATTCATTTCCCTCGTAGTTTCCTCTCTTTTAAAACAGGTTTAAGCGGGACTATAGCATTTAGTCCGGGGAATTGGTTGGATCGTAAATTAATTATGCATTGCAACTCAATTTTTTCTGTTCTATTTACTATATCACCTCCTCTTTCCATAGGCTTAATCTGTGCCATAACCATAAATCTAAAGTTATGCTCTGGATTTTCTTTAATATGTGCATAAAGAGCATTAGTCTCTATTTTATTATGAATGTCCTGTATATGTCTTAATACTCGTTCTTTGAATTTTCTGTTAGTCTTACCTATATAGAATGCTTTACATACCATGCAACTTGCTACATAGATCACATTCTCACTGTTACAAGTTGCTCTTTCTTGAAAGATGTAAACCTTATTTGTCATTGGATGCTGAAACCTATCTGTGCTCATAATGTACTGACATGCTTTGCATTTTCCACATTTGAATGTTCCTGTTGGCATAGATACATTCTTTGCCTCTTGCCTATCTATGTCACATAGGAGCCTCTTTAAGTTCTTATTTTTATATTTATAACTAGGGTGTTCTCCTACTATGTCTTTTATCTTCTGGTCCATTGTTAGTATAGGCCAGTATTTCTTAATAGTTTCTCTTATGATAACATTATCTGTACTGTACGTCAAAGGACATCTTACCATTTCCTTTCTTCTGTTCAGCTCCTTTTCTTTGTTCTCTTTATCAATTTTAGCTGAATAGTATGGTCTCCCTTTCTTCCTTCAGATATCTCTAAGCTTGTCTTCATCCATTTTTTCTTCCTTATACCCTCTGGCTGTAAAGTTGTTCATTAATCCTTGTATTTCTTCTCGAAATATATTATCATTGGTACACAATCTGGAGACCCTTTGCACCTGGTTGTCCTTAATATTTTTAAAAATATGGCCTGGATGCATGCTAGATCTATGTAAAAGATGTTTTTTCCAAGTTGTTTTTCTATACAGGGCTGTTTCCAATCCTTTGATCTCATCCATAATAATATTAACATCCAGAAAGTCTATTTTCTTCCGTGACATTTTGATTTCAAACTTTAAGAAATCTGTTGTTGTTGTTAGAAATTGAATGAATTGCTGCAATGAACTTTCATGCCCTCTCCATATAAGAAGAATGTCATCAACAAAGCGTCCATAGAATTGTATATGTTTTTGCCAGATATTATTTTCATCTTTGCTCCACTGGCATTCCCATTGGGCTAATACTATATTTGCATAACTATTGGCACATGGAGTGCCCATGGCTACTCCCCATTTCTGCTAATAGACTTCATGCTCATATAGAAATACATTGTTTTGTAATATAAATCATCGAAATCATACCAAACCCTTCTCTCCCTCTTCGTCCAAACCCACTAACCTACTATCCATAGCCCATCTCAATATACGTAGCATCTGTAACAAAATTAGTCAACTCCATGCCCTACTTGAAATACACAACTTTGATATCTTATGCTTATCAGAAACCTGGCTAAAGCCTTCAATTAAAGACATTGAGATTACCCCACCTGGTTATAACATTGTAAGACTTGATCGCTCCACCAGGAAAGGCGGGGGAGTAGCAATTATATATAGAACTACCCTAAAGCTTACTCTTCTTGACCTTACCCTCTCCCAAAACAATAATGCTGAATTAATTTGCTCCAAAATCCAAATCAACAATAGTAAAGCAATAAACATCATTTGTGCATATATCCCCCCAGGAAATAACATCCCTACCCTAAAACACATTCTAGAACAAATCTCTAATAAACTTCCTCAAGAAACACTATTTCTTGGGGACTTTAACATTGATTGGAAATCATGTAGCAATATTAATCCTACTTCCCATATAAACCTTTATGGTTTTAAACAACTCATTAATAGTCCTACTAGAATCAATAAAAAAAGCAAAAAAGAAACTACCTTGGACTGGATCCTTACTAACTCCCCCCTGCAAAACTACCAAACTGGCATCTTTCCAGATGACATTAGTGATCACTCCCTCACCTACGTCACTAGAGCTAAAACTAACCCAAACTTTCCTACCACTCACAGAACACTATACTCCAAAAAACAATTTATACCTGAACAGTTTCAAACAGAACTTTCACAATACAACTGGACCCCTCTAAAACACCTCACACTCAACAAGGCTGTTGAATACTTCAATTCAGCATTCCTTGCAATCCTAAAACAACATGCCCCAAGTCGCACTATTAGAACAAAGACGAAGACAGCTCCCTGGCTAACCTCTAATACTAAGCATACAATTATTCTCAGAAATAAATCTTGGAATAAATGGCGTTCCTCTAGAAACCCAACAGATCATCAAATCTTTAGAGAGCTCAGAAACAGTACCAAAAAAGCCATCCTAACAGATAAAAAGAATTTTTACTTCGAACTGCAGTGATCCACCAAAAAAGAACCAAAAAAATTCTGGTCTACTATTAACAATCTAATTACCCCAGGCAAATTAGTTACACCCAATCCACAGGACTCAGACCCCGAAGATCCCACTTTAATAGCCAATAATTTCAATACTTTCTTTACTACTTCCATACAAAGTCTAGCTAACCACCTATCTCCTGATACTTCTCAACTGCTCTTAAGTAGCTTCAATGACTCTCTTCCTCTCCTTCAACTACAACCTATACCCACCTCTTATATACAATCTCTATTACACAAACTTAAACCCACTACCCCTCAGCAGACAAGCTTCCTGCTGAATTCCTGCAAGTAGCAGCTAAAGCTATTGCCTATCCTGTCTCTATCCTAATAAACAGATCCATAAAGAAAGTACTTTCCCAGCAATCTGGAAAATATCATACATCATACCCTTACACAAAGGAGGTAAATCTACTGACCTTTCTAACTTTAAGCCCTATCGCACTATTATCTCCTCTGGCAAAAATTATGGAAAAATGTATACACAAACAACTACTTAACCATCTCCTCCTTAACAACCTACTAGCTGACACTCAACACGGATTTAGGCCTTCACATAGTACTACCACTGCACTACTTTCATTCACCAACACTATCAACTGTAACCGTAATAACAACAAACTAACCTCTTCTCTTTTCCTAGACCTGTCAAAAGCCTTTGATATGGTAAACCATACACTTCTTCTTCACATACTTAAATCCCTTGCCTTGGATTACTCTTCTTTAACCTGGCTTTCATCATATCTTGAAGACCGACATCAAGCAGTACTCTGGAAAAATTCTCTATCTACTCTACTACCTATCTCATTAGGAGTACCACAGGGATCTATACTAGGCCCACTTTTATTCTCCATCTTTATTAATGATCTCCAATCATCTATCCAAAACACTACCTGCATACAATATGCAGATGATTCCACCATAATTTGTACAGCTTCCTCTCAAACAGAACTCCAATCCCTTACACAAGCAACCTTTTCAACTGTTGAACAATGGTTCTCAAAAAGATGTCTTCTCCTCAACCCCAAGAAAACAAAACTATTACTTGTTTCACCTACACACAAATCTACTCAACTAAATTTTACTATCACTGCAAGTGATAACTCCCACATTTCCCGACTTCACTACAAAACTGCTTGGTGTTACTATTGATAATAATCTTAGCTTTGATCATCACATTAATAACACAATAAAAGCAGTTAATAAAAAGATTGGTTCACTATACAGAATCAAACCCTTCCTTACACCTGAGGCACGAACTACCTTAGCACAATCACATCTTATCTCTACCCTTCTGTATGCTTCCTCTATCTACACTAATCTCTCTAAAGGTAACCTTAGGAAACTGTCTACATCTTACCACAACATAGCTCGATTTGCCACTGCATCTCAATATAGAACTCACCACTGCCTAAACTTAAAAAAACTACACTGGCTGGAACTTCCTAACAAGATTATCTATCAACAACTCTTAATTGCACATAAAATTTTATATCAACCCTCAAAAACACCAGCTCTTAGCAACCTCTTGACTCCCTATAATAATTTAAAACAACTACACTCCTCCCAAAAGCTAACAGTTAACATTACCAGAATTTCAAACTCTGCAGGGAACTGCCTTTTTTCCAACTCAGTTGGCAAAATATGGAATAACCTTCCCTTACATATCTCCTCTCTAGCCACTTTTCCTTTCTTTAAGAAGCAACTTCTTTCACATCTGAACAATTTCTGGCTCTGCTCTTGTACCAAGCCAGACTAACCTACTTTCATCTTTCAACTATATTTGTATTTATTTAACACTCCAATCTTTCTCTCTAATCACAAATAACTTTATGATTCTATTGTTACTACTGTTGTAAAAAAAAAAAAAAAAAAAATTTAAATTTTTATTTTTTTTGTTTTAATTACATAATTAGTACGACATAATTGGTATTATTTGTTTTTTGTTAGATTTGCATTACCTGACCTGAACTAATATCCTTGTATTTGGCTCTTTGCCTATATCATATGTTATTATTTTACATGTATTTCTATAACCATGCTTTAATCTGTGGAGCTTTTCTCCCCGGGCCTCCACTGAAAATGGACAACGATCCAGTTGGACTAGCCCGGTCAACAAATGTAAAATAAATAATAAAATAAATAAATAAATAAATATAATTTCTAGTAGCCCACATATTCTTTCCACATCCTTATTCGGTTGGTTAGCTAGTATAAAGTTTCTAACTGCTTCTATACCATATCCATTGGGTATGCTAGAAAATAAGCTATTCACATCCATTGTTGCCAATACCATATGCCTATAGTTGTCACACTTGTGAGCTTCAGCATACACTTTCTCTAATAATTGCGCTATATCTTTTAACACTGTAGGTGCTTTCTCTAACAGATTTTTAAGCTCATCTTCTATGTAAATGGAAAGAGGCTCCGTGATCCACCCTCTTCCTGAAACTATAGGTCTTAATGGCGGATCATTTAAATTTTTGTGTACCTTCGGTATGCCTTTTATTTCTGGTATAAGTGGATGTAAGGTTTCAAAAAACGCATACAAGTCTTCATCTATTATTCTACACATTAATTTTTCATACAGATCTTCTTTGACTTCCTTTACCAATATTTCTATTTGTTTAATACCTATCTTAATATATGTAGTTGTATCTCTAAGAAGCTCCTTCATCTTGTTGTCATATTCTTCCTTTTTCATGATGACCAATGCACCTCCTTTGTCAGCTGGTTTTATCACTATTTCTTTGTTAAGTTGCAGTTCTTTCAATGCCTTGTGCTCTCTATAGTTCAAATTGTGGAATTGTTTTCCTTTTCCTTCATCTTTGTGTTGTGCTATTTTATTCTCACAAAGTTTGATGAATGTTTCCACCTGAGGATTATTTATAGGCACAAACGTATTTTGCCTCTTATAGGTTTGTTTTAAATCATCTGAACCCATACTTTGTGTATTTTTGGTGCCATATATGTATTTTAACGTTACATTTCTTCCAAATGTTTTTAGATCTATTACAACCTCACTAAGTTGGGACCTAATGGAGGGTATAGAGGTCAAGCCTCTTTGCAGAAGTTGGTTTTGTTCCTCACTCAATACATAGTCTGAAATATTTATTACCAATGACTCGGTATCCTCTTTTCTACTTCTTGTTTGCCTCTCCTCTAGGTTGCCTTTCTCTTTTTCCTTTCCCTGCTTAGGGATCTTGGGGCTCTGTCGTTCTGTTGATGTATAAGAAAAGGGAGTTATTTGCTTAAACTTATTTGCATGGAAGAATGTAATTGGCTTCCAAGAAATAAGAACCAGAACATCAGATTGGATTACAAGTACATCAAGAATTAGCATAGAGGCTCCCATTGGTTGTGGGGGATGACTCTAAGTAAGCAGCATGAATATAAATAGAAGTAGCTTCAAATGTTAAGATCTGAAGAAGGTTGATAAACCGAAAGCGCTCATCTCTCTTTTTTGCGTTACAACGCTAACTTTCAAATGGTTAGGTTGTAGCTTTTATTTTGTTTTTTGTTTTAAATCATTTTAATAAAAGTTCTTTTAAAGAAGAAACAAGGAGAAGCGTCTTAACAAGAATTTTAACAGCAGTAGCCAAGGAGGAAAGCACCATTCTTTGAAAACATATTTGCAGCATTTCTTGGGTTTTCCGTAAGCATTTGCTCACTTCTCTTTTTACTAATGTAGAATGATGGAAGGTGTAGGCATCTGGTTATAGATGGGTGGGATTTAGATCATCTGCACTGCCAGAGGGTGGAGAGATGTTGGTGCAGTATTTTTTTAAAGAATGAGATATTGCTGATAGTACTGATAGTTGTTGGGAGAGAATTCCATAGTTTGGTGATGGAAAAGGAATAAAGCATGTCACCAACTGAGAGTTTTGGTTTGTCTACTTGTAGAAAGAGTTGATTTTCATATCCGAGTGGCCTACTTGTATGGTAGTGGGATAAGATAGCTGAAAGGTCTGGACAGTCTGAAGGTTTATAAATCATTTTAAGTGCTATGGTTATCTGTAGGTAGATTAGACAGTTTGAGAGTTCTAACCAGTTCAGCTCTTTTAGGGAGATGCAGTTGTGTGAAGAGCATTTTTTGTTGCTTGCTAACTTATCCAACTTGATGTAGAAAGACTCGAGCTTGGTTTTTAAGGAGGACTGGATGTTGGTGAGGAGAGGAGCTCCATATAGGAGCGATGAAAGGAGAAAGGTTGTGGCGAATGTATGCATGGTGGAGCTGTTGAGACAATGTTTGTGCCTACACAGGATACCTAGTTTTTGGTTTGTTTTTTTAATAGAACGATGGATGTGGAGGTTGAATGTGAAGTTATCATCAAGAATGACTCCTAGTAGCTTAGTATGGGAAACAAGCTCAATGGTGGTATTAATCTGAGTGAGGATGATAGACTTGTTTTACTAGTGGAGAGGTTTTTCTTAAGGGTAAATATTAACAATTTGGTTTTATTAGGGTTTAGTGCCAGATGATTAGTGCCCATCCATTTTTCGGTAGCAGTAAAGGCTTTCTGAGTTATTAGCAGAAGTTCAGATGTTGAATTTGCAAAGCAAATAATAGTTGAGTTGTCTGCATACTGTACAACAGATGCATTATTAAGAGAAGAGTGGAAGTCATTTATAAAGATACTGAAGAGAAGGGGTCCCAAGATTCAGCCTTGGGGGGACACCTGTTGGTGAGTCAAGAAATGGGGAGAAGGAGTTGAGCCATTTAGTGGATTGTTGCCTGCCTACTAAGTACTTAGTGAACCAGTTCAGTGTTGAGAGAGAGATACCTAAGGTGGAGAGTATACTGAGCAGTAGTGGGTGGGAGATTGCATCAAAGGTCTTTGAGAGGTCGAGAAAGAGTGAGAATACAAATTTGCCAGTATTTCCGGCTTGATTGACTGTATCCATAAATGAAATAAGTGCAGTAATGGTGCTATGACCTGGCCTGAACCCATGTTGAGTTGGGGAGAGGAGCTGGTTTGTTAATAGATGGTCTAAGAGTTGATGGGGGGAGGGAGAGAATGGCTATGGGTCGGAAGTTAGAAATGTCGGTACTATTACCACCTTTATGGAGGGAAAGGATATAAGCTTTTTTTCCAGATAGAGGGAAGGCAGGACTCTTGGAGGGAACTGTTGATGGGTATGCTGACTGGACAGACAATGAATCTAGCTGAGATTTGGAGGTATTCTGGGGGTAGGTTGTCTGGAGCAGTGGAGTCAGGTTTAAGTTTTAGAAGTTTGATTACGGTGGAGATAGATATGGGGGAGATAGAGAAATAGGGCAGGGATGGAGTGGCCGCATCCAGTGAGGAAGGTGTGTTTGGAGAGAAGTTAGTGTTAGAAGTAGTTTAGGGGAAGGTGGTGGTGAGTTTAGCTATAGTTTTGATGAAATAAAGAGTTTAAAAGGATAGCTATTTCATTGGCTGTTTTCTCCGGGAATGGGCAGGGATTGTTTCGGGTGCCAGGGTTGATTATAGATGAGATGGAATTCCAAAATTTCTTTGGATTTTGTTTGTGATCTTTTTGGAGGCTTAAGTAATATTCTTTTCTGTCAGATAGGACTAGGTGCTTAGTTGATTACGAAGCTATCTGAATTCTAAGAGATCAGTAAGATTCTTGTACCTTTGCCATTTTTTTCATAGTTTGTCCCTTGCAGTCATAATTTGCTTAGTTGTTTTACATAGTCATATGGCATGCTTAGTTTTTACCCTTTTTAGTCTTAGTTTAGGATATTGAGGAATGTGGAGTTGAAGAACTCCACAGCCTCATCAAGGGCAGGAGTTTTAATAAGTTCCAATTGATTTTTAGGATATCATTAAAAGTTGAGGGATTAAAGTTGCTTAGGTTTCTGCTTTGTTTATATGTTACACCTGGCAAATTTACCTGTATGTTTAGAATGTAAAGCTACAGCCAGGTCTCAAAGATGAAAAGTATGACAGGAGTTTAACCGTAAAGCAAGCCCATTTTTGTATTCTTAATTGCCCTAGTTACATACATACATTAACTGCAATACATTTACATCTGAACTCTTTCAAAATGGTAGGTAAAGTTACTTCAAAACTGATATAGGCCAGCCTGTCAAGAGCAAGATTTTTTCACATCATCTTCTGAGTAATGTAGTACAGTCTAAGTGGTACTGTAGACTGATTCACAGTATCTTTAAGACACGTGTATATTCAACAGTTAATGCCTAAAATAATCTTTCCCCCCCGAGAACAGTATATGCAGTGAGTGGTTTGATAAAGTCATTTTAGAAAGCAACAGTACTGAAAGTACTACCTTGGTAGATGAGACATATAACAGTGTTACTGATAATGACCAGTGAAAAGATTATGCCAAAAGAGAGAAACAATAGCAGAACAAAGGATGTACAGTGAAGTGCAGTTGTATAAGTTAAAATGACAATAACAGTAGATGTTAGAATGATCAGAGCTGCAGAATTATATCCTGCCAAAGATATAACAGCAGGTTAGCTTCCAAATCCTCAAGTAACCTTCTACATGTTCAAACCATCAGACAGTTTCAGCTGAGTTGACTAAAAGAAAAGTTTTGGTTCCAAGCCCTTCAGAACTTTCATCCCCTTAGAGAGAGGGAGGCTAAGACCTGAAAGAACAATGCTGGGAAGAACAATAAAATAAATACATAAATACATAAATAAAATAAATAAATGTCTACACCCTGGTACAAAAACACACCAAAAACAAAAAACAAGGGGATGGAGGGAGGTAGCAACTACAACAGCAGTGATCATTTTGACATCTACTGTTATGGTAAGTTTAAGTAACAGAACTATACTATGTTCATCATACTGATCACTGCTATATTAGCCTTAGCTATATGGGTAGATTACCTTAGCTAACTATATTTAGGAGGTAGAAGGAGAATAGTCCAGGAGCCCCTTGAGAACAAGTCCTAGTAAAGCTTGATCTGGACCTAGAGAAGGAATCAAGTTTATAGTGCTTCGTAAAAGTATGTACAGAGGACCAAGTAGCAGCTTCTAAATTACTTCAATCCAACCCTTTCCAAAAAGTCAGAGATGAAGCCAAGGACCTGGTAGCGTTGGCCTTGCGCCTGCCAGGAATACTTCTATTATGGTGAGTACAGCAAAAGGTAATAGCCTTGAACAATAATTTAGAAATAGCCTGTTTTAACACAGGTTGTCCCTTATTCTTACCTTAAAAAGAAATGAATGACTGATCCGAAGATCTGAAAGATTTAGTTTTGTGAAGATAGTACCTGAGTTGTCTATAGACATCAAAAGTACAGAGTATCCTTTATCCCTCATTTTTAGGTTCATGAAAGAAGATGGATAGTTTGGCTTAAACTCAGAAACCACTTCAGGCATAAAGGAAGGATAAGTCCTCAAAGAAACCCAGTCCCTATGGAAAATGAGATAGGGTTGAGTCACTACAAAAACTTGCAACTCAGACACCCTTCTTGCAGAATCTTATATGAAATCTTGCCAGGGTTATTATGAAAATCACAGACGTCATGAGACCCAAAATCCTTAGGTATTCCCTCACAGTAACCAAAGTCTGGGTAGGAAGCCTTAGAAACAGATCTAGACTAAGATTTATGTTTTTCTATGGAAGAAAGACAAATTGAACTGAAGTGTCTAGATGACATCCCAGGAACACAACCCTGTGTGAAAGAGTCAAGAAAGAGTTTTGAATGTTTTCTTGGAATCCCAGCTTGTATAAGTATCACCCAACAAAAAGATTCCTGACACTTTGAAAAAGGCTCTGCAAAGATAAGCAAGTCTTCTAAATATGGAAAAATGTGGTAGCCTACAATGAGCTATAACTGGAACTAGACACTTCGTGAACATTCCTGGCGCAGTGGAAAATCCAAAGGTAGAGAACTTATAGTAAAATCCAAACATATGGATGAATACAGATGTGATTATATGCATTGCATCTTTTAAGTCTAGTGTTACTAAAATAAAAAGAGGAAAAAAGAAGTAACCATTACGAAGCGACACTATTTTGAATTTGGGCACTCTTACAAACAGGTTTAGGAAAGAAAGATCCAAAACTGGTTTCCAAGCATTTTCTTTCTTTAGCACTAAGAACACCCCTGAATAAAAAAAATAAATAAATCACCACCTGGGAAGAGGAAAATGGTCTTATTGCTACTTGGGACAGCATGTGATGAAGAAATGGTGAAAATAACAGTCTGATGTGGAAGATGGGAATGAGCTCCTAGAAAGCAGGAATTTCCTCTCACTGCCATCTGTAACCTTGATGAATGATTTTCAGAATCCATTTGTCTGAAACAATTTGTTGTTAAAGACATAAATGGAGATTCAGACTTTCTGGAAAAAAAAAGGGTCATGGTAGGAGAGGGTCACAAGGTCTCTTGAACAGTCATTCAGACTTGTTGGACTGTTCTTGGTTTTGGGAGGTTCAAGACTTCTTTTTGGAACCCCTTTGCCATTTCTTCTTAAACGTCTGTTTACCTGTATTTTGCTGAGAATGTTTTCTCTGTTTTTTTGTCAAAACTGGAAGAGGATATAAGAAATCCCTTGAAAAGTTTGGAAAAGTAGGGCTGAAAATTCCCTGGAGGATCCTTTCACACACAATCATCACTTACTGCCACTTGTATGAACATATAGCTCAAATACCCATTAAAGATCAATAATAAATATTGGCCCTGAAAATTTATCTAATCTCACTACTTTCAGAACCATACAGTGCAACCCACTGCAGATCTCCTCTGCCCTTTCAACTTTTTGGGTCAAATATCACAGACAAAACCAAAAATCAGGAACAGATTTTAAATATTTCTTATATACATAGAAAGTTTTTGGAATAATAAGATACGCAATAAAAAGAAGTTATGTCTTGCCATAACGTTCCATCTGTATTGTTGATCCTCATTCAGTCATTGTGCATGGGTATCGGTTCCGACCTCGGAACTGAGCCGGCTATTTTCCAAGTTCACGTCAGGTTCAAACTCTCGAGCTTAACTCTTACCCACAATCCCCCTCTCCCTGTTACCTCAGATTGAGTTTGCAAGTCAAAGAAGGTAGAGGCTACCTCTGATCAAATAACCTAAGAGAACCGGATGGCGAGATCCACTAGAAACCACAGGAGGGAGGGTTGTAATGACTGAACGAGGATCAACAATACAGATGGAGTGTTATGGTAAGACATAAGTTCTTTATCTGATATTGTTAATCCTCGTTCATTCCTTATGCATGGGACAGAGTCCCCAGCTACCTCTATCCCTGGGAGGCTCTTATGGAAGGACATTCCTGAGCACCATAGAACCGAAAGATGCTCTTCCCCTGGAAGCCAAATCCAATTTGTAATGATTGATAAAGGTATGAGGCGTAGCCCAAGTTGCAGCTGCACAGATGTCTTGTAAGGAAGCTCTGGCATGGAAGGCAGCAGAAGTTGCCACCGACCTTGTTGAATGAGCTTTCATGGCAGTAGGCAATGAGATATTGCGTTATGTATAAATGAAGGTCACACAGTCCTTCAACCATCTAGCTAATGTGACCTTAGCAACAGCAGATCCTAATCTAGGTCCATAAAAGGCCAAAAATAACTGGTCAGATTTACGAAAGGGCCTAATCCTGTTTAAGTAAAAATGTTTTTGCCTGTGGATATCTAGGGTATGTAGGCAATACTCTCCTCTGTTGGAATGATTGGGAAAGAAAACTGGCAATTCAATGGCTTGATTAACGGCCACTTCAGAGATCACTTTAGGCAGAAAACATGGATTAGTTCTCAGAGACACTCTATCTCTATGAAAAATCAAGTATGGACTCTTGCTAGATAAAGCGTGAAGCTCAGAAATACATCTGGCAGAAGTAATGGCGACCAAAAACAAGGTTTTCCATGACAAATACTTGAGGTCGCAAGAAGAGGCTGGTTCGAAAGGTGGCATTGTCAGAGCTTGTAGAACTAATGATAAATCCCATGGTTGCTAAAAGGTGGCTTCAGATGATTCACACCTTTTATGAAGGTCTTGCACAATTTGTGGGACATAAAAGAGGAATCTTGGACACCCTCATGAAAATTAGAAATTGCAGCCAAATGAACTCTAATGGTAGAGGCCGATAAACCCAATTGAAAAAGGTCGTCCAGATAGTCTATCGACACTGGTGCTGAGAAGGGATCTACTTGTTTATCTTTCAGCCAACAAGTAAATCTTTTCCACTTGCTCAGATAAGTAATTCTAGTGGAAGACTTATGAGACGCAATAAGAATATCATGTACTGGTAAAGAAAGATCATTCTGCCTAACAATCAATGGAATTGGAGTAGCCAAGCCGTGAGCTTCAGGCTGTTCAAGTTGGGATGAATCAGGTTCTGTGGATGTGAGATCAACTCCGGGGTCGGATGGAGAATCCATGGTTGATCTAGTAGGTGAGGCCAAAGGAAGGGGAACCAAATCTGTCGAGGCCAATATGGTGCTATGAGGATCACCTTGCTCTTCAACTGATGGGCTTTCTTCAGAAACTGGGGAATGAGGGGAAAGGGTAGAAATGCATAAAGAAGACCTGAGGGCCAATCGTGGACTAGAGCGTCCCTGGGTGACTGTCCCAGAGGGGGAATCAGGGCGAAGTAGTTGCTGCATTTGTAGTTGGTCGGGGATGCAAAGAGGTCGCAGCAAGGACGGCCCCAGCGGTGGAAGATCTCTGCCGCTATCAAGGGATTCTGGGATCACTCGTGAGGTTGAAGAATGCACCTGCTGAGTCTGTCTGCTATCACGTTGGAACTCCCGGGAATGTGCGCTGCTAGAAGAAAACGGTTGGTAGCCATCACCCACTGCCATATCCTCATGGCTTCTTGACAAAGGGGGTAAGATTTGGTTCCACCTTGCTTGTTGATGTACCAGACGACTGCCATGTTGTCTGATTGAATCACAATTGTCCCAGACGGCAGCAGGGGAAGGAATGCTTGCAACGCCAGAAGCACCGCCCTTAGCTCTAGAACATTTATATGCAGTTGGGTCTCCAGTTTGGACCAAGTGCCTTGGACTGTCTGTCCCTGACATAGCCCCCACCCCACCCCATCAGGGAGGCGTCTGTGGTCACTGTGGCTTTGGGTAGCTGGGGGGGAAAGGGGTGAGACCATTGTGACAGATTGTGTGTCATCCACCAATTTAAATCCTGTATGCACCTGTGGGTTACTCGAATCATGGCTGAAAGAGGATGCTGAAAAGGATACCATTGGGTGAGCAGTAGCCATTGTAGAAGCCTCATGTGAAACCTGGCCAGGGGAACAATGGTGATGGAGGCTGCCATGCAACCCAACAGCTGAAGAACCGAGTGAGCCGTGGATTTCTCCCTTGAAAGGATTGGAATCAGTTGTTGCTTTAACCTTAAAATTCTGTGCTCTGGAACAGCAGCTCTGCAGTTCTTTGTGTCCAAGATAACCCCTATGAATTCTGTCGACTTAGATGGGGTGAGACTGGATTTTTGCCAGTTTATGGTTATGCCTAGCCTTTGAGCAGTGAGGAGAGAGTATGCCAGGGCTTCCTCCAGTAGATGTCTGGTGGGGGTGGAAATGAGCCAGTCGTCTAGGTATGGAAACACCTGGAATCTTTGAAGTCGCAAGTGAGCTGTGACCACTGCCATGCACTTTGTGAACACTCTGAGGGCTGTAGAGAGTCCGAAGGGCAGTACTCTGAACTGGTAGTGACCGGCTCCCGCACGGAAGTGCAGAAATCTTCTTGATGGCCTGTCCACTTTTATGTGGTAGTACACATCTTGAAGATCTATCGACAACATCCAATCGTCTTTTTCCAAAAGCGGGAGGATAGACTGTATTGTGACCATCCAGAATTTTTGTACTCTCACAAACTTGTTCAATACACTGAGATCCAAAATTGGTCTCCAGTCCCCGGTTTTCTTTGGCACCAAAAATAGTCTTGAGTAGAATCCAGATCCTATCTGGTCTTGAGGGACTATTTGGATGACTCTCTTTTTTAGCAGCTTTTCTATCTCTAGTGCTGCTTCCTCCCTTTGACTGGGTGGAACATCGGGAAGGTTTTTTGAAGGGACAGGACAAAGATCGAAGGGGATATGATAACCGCTGGTTATAATCCTTTGTACCCAAGAATCGGTGGTGATGGTTAGCCAGGCAGAAGGGTACAAGGAGAAACATCCTCCAACCACCTCCAGAGGAAAGGAGTTGGGCCACTCTTCAGGAGCGCTGGTAGGATTGACCAGGAAAAGAATCCCTGGAACCCTGGTTACATGGACCCCCTATGCCCCGAAAGGAGTGTCTTCCCTGTGAGTTTCCCCCTCTGCCCCTAGGGGAGAAAGTACAGTTGTGTACACTTACCATAAATGTAGATGTTCGAGTGTATTCACTGTTGCAGCCATTACATTTGGGTAATCCTGCTGGCAGGTTGCCCTCAGCCGGCCTGAATTCCAAAGTCCTGGGTCTTGCTTCGGTTGCTGTCTTCCCTTCACTGATGTCAGGTCGTCAAGGATATACAAGAAGCAGCGATGCCATTTTCTTCAGTTTTTCTTCCCCCAGATGTCAGGTGCCCCCAAAAAGAGTAGCCAAAGTTTATATATATATTTAGAAATACACCAATATAAATTTTACCTTCATCTAAAAGCAAATACACCACATAGGTAGTATAAATCAGTGAAGGAATGATAAGATCCAAAAGAAAAAAGGGGGGAAGGCGGGTGAGTAACCTGGACTGCAACAGTGAATACACTCGAACATCTACATTTATGGTAAGTGTACACGACTGTACTATGTTCTTTGTGTTTCACTGTTGCAGTCATTACATTTGGGTAGAGTCCCAAAGCTATGGTTGGGAGGCTGGAACTAGACAGCAGTAGGAGCGGCTATGAGGCCCTGCAGAACTGCAGTGGCAAAGCCTGCCCTGGATTTAGAGTAGAGTGGCAGATGATAATGCTTTGTAAAGGTGTGCACTGAGCTCCAAGTAGCCGCCTCTAAAATGTCCCTGGTTGGTACTCCCCTGAGAAAGGCTGCTGAGGTGGCTGCAGCTCTGGTGGAATGAGGCCTAATGCCCTTAGGCACTGGCTTGCCATGGTGTAAGTAGCAGAAACAAATGCAGTGGCCTAACCACTTATAAATAGTCTGCTTTGAGATAGGTTTTCCTTGTGATCCTGCAGCATATGCCACTAGTAATTGCTCTGTCTTCCTGAAAGCTTTGGTTCTGTCCAAGTAGAATCTAAGTTGTCTGTGTACATCCAAAGAATGCAGAATTCTCTCCCCCTTGTTCTGTTGATTTGGGTAAAAGGTTGGCAGATGGATGGCTTGGTTAAGAGCAACACTGGACACTACTTTAGGTATAAATGTTGGGTTTGTCCTCAGGGAGACCCTGTCTGGATGAAAAATGATGAAAGGTTCCATAGCCATGAGCACCTGTAGCTCTGAAACTCATCTTGCAGAAGTAATTGCTAAGAGCAGAGCTGTTTTCCAAGATAGAAACTTCATATCAGCAGTAGCAGCTGGCACAAAAGGAGGCAGGGTGAGCTTTTCCAAGACATAGATGAGGTCCCATGCAGGTATTGGTAGTCTCCTTGGGGGCCTTAAATTTTTGGATCCTCTTAGGTAGTGACTTTAATAAAGAGTGAGATAAAAGTGGTGGCTCTGTATTGTAATGAGCCAAAATGGCAGAGGCATGAATTTTAATTGATGAAAAAGATAGGCCTTTGTCCATCATCTCAGTTAGGTATTGAAAAATCTGAGGAATATTTGGTACCGCTGTATCAGTTCCTTGTGCCTGATTCCAGGCACAGAATCTCTTCCATTTTCCAGCATAAGATTTTCTAGTACTAGGCCTTCTGGCTTCCAGAATGACATCTATCACAGCTTTACTGAGAGGCGTTTTTTGTATGACTATATTATCCGCCATGCTGCCAAGTTTAATGTCCTGAGGTGGCTGTGCATGATCTGATTGTTTTGCTGGGACAGTAATCGAAGTACTTGAGATAAGGTCCAAGCTGGGTATAGAGATAAGTTTCTTATTATTGGGTACCAGTACTGGCGGGGCCAGTCTGGGACAATCAGTATCATCTTTGGCTTCTCCTGTCTGGCCTTTAGGAGCACCTTGGGGAGGAGAGGCAGTGGAGGAAAAACATATACTGACAGATTTTTCCAGCTGAAAGATAGGGCGTCCACTTTCCATGCCTGTCTGTGATAAGTCCTTGTGCATAATCTTTTTAGTTGGTAATTGGTGAGGCAAATATATCTATGTCCGAGCATCCCCATTTCCTTGTTATTATGCTGAAGACATGTGGATCCAGCTTCCACTCGTGGGGATCCATGAGGTTTCTGCTTAGTTCGACTGCCAGAGTATTTTCCTTTCCTGGCAGGAGTTGTGCCTGCAGATGTACTTGATGAGTCAAAGCTGTGTCCCACAAGGTCATGGCTAGTCTGCAAAGGGGGTAAGAATTTGTTCCCCCCTGCTTGTTTATATACCACATGACTGTGGTGTTGTCTGTCTTTATCAGTAGTTGTCACGGATGAAGTAGGTCCTTGAAAGCTGTCAGGGCATTTTGAACAGCTAACATCTCTTTTTGATTGATATGTAGATGCATTTGGTTTGAGGGCCATGTGCCCTGAATGCATCTTCCTGCCATGTGTGCTCCCCAGACATAGTCTGATGCATCCGTTGTTAGTGTCTCCCTGGCTGGAGGTAATGTGAATGGCTGTCCCTTGTTCTGGTGACAAGCCTTTGCCCACCATCAAAACTCCTGTTGCAGGCAGGGAATGACAGTAATGACTGTTTCCAGGCTGTGGCAATGTTGATTCCAAACACTTTTTAGGTACCATTGAAATTTCCTCATATGCAGTCTTGCATATGGAAGTAGTAGGATGCAGGATGCCATGAAGCCCAAAGCCTGCAGAATTTGTCTTGCAGATAACTGGGCCTTTGTTGCCAACATTTTGAAATAGGTAGTCGGTTGCCTTTGTTTGTCTGGCGTGAGATAAGCCATCTGGGCAGTTGTATTCAAGCTTGCACCCAGGAATATTATCTCTTGTAAGGGTACTAGTTTTGATTTCTTTTTGTTGACTGTGTACTCTAGGCATGTTAGAAGTCTTTTCACAAAAGCCATACATTGAAGAAGAATGTCCTTGTTCTCTGCTTGAATGAGACAGTCGTCCAAGTAAGGATATATTTGTATTCCTCTTTGTCTGCAGAATGCAATTACTGGTTCCAGGCACTTTGTAAAGACCCTGGGCGCAGTAGATAAGCCAAAGGGCAGTGCAGAGAATTGGTAATGCATTGAACCATCCTTGAATCTTAGGTATCTTCTGCATGCTTGTCTGATTGGAACATGCAGGTATGCCTCTTTTAGGTCTAAAGTCACCAGCCAAGCATTCTTGCCCAGCATGGGCATAAGCTGCTGCAAAGTCAACATTTTGAATTTTGGAATATCCAAGTGTTCAGAATAGATAGGTCCAGTATCGGCCTCCAGGTCTTGTCCTTTCTGGGTACCAAGAACAGTCTTGAGTAAAATCCTTGTTCCTGCTCTTGCTCTGGTACTTTTTGCAATGCCCCCATGTCCATGAGGGATGACACTTGTTTTTGTGCCTCTGCCCATTGATTTTTTGGCAGATCTGGCCAACCGTTTGCCTTTGGCAGAGTATGGAAATGGAACTTGTAGCCTTGTGACACTATTTTTAGAACCCACTTGTCCTGGGTTATGATGTGCCAATTTTGAACAAAAAGTGCTAATTTTCCCCCTAAGGGTGCTGCCAGAAGATAAGTGCTTGGTGTAGGCAGGGGGAAGTCACTGGGACTGTATGTTTGTGATCTATCTTCTCCAGCTTTGGAGGTAGAGGCACCCCATTGCTTGGGCCTATAAGAACCGTGTGCCTGGGATCTGCCCCTAGGGCATCTGGATCTGCCCCTTTGAGGTCTGTCTGACACAGGAAAGGACCAATTTTTTGTAGGCCAGTATCTACTAAACCTAGGTGGCTGTACTTGTAAAAATTCTTTGACAGTTTGCATAGATTTAGCTTTGTCCTCCATTTTCTTTAACACCTCTTCTGCCTTAACACCAAACAAAGTATCATGCTGTAAAGGTGCATCTAGTAATTTAACTTTAACATGATCAGGCAGATTTTGTTCCTTTACGTGCCTCCTAATTACAGAACCTGTAACTGCGGCCCTGCAGGAGGCCTCCAAAGAATCAAAACCACATTGCAAAGTATGGTTTCCAACTTGTTCTGCTGCATACAATAAATCCTACATTTCCTTGTTTTCTGCACATTCAGAATTCAACATTTTCTGTTTAAGCAATCCCATGACATGTTGCTGATACTTAAGCATATGAAACTGACAGTTTAAGGCCCTTATAGCCAAAGTTGCAGATGTGTAAACCTTTTTTCCCCATTTATCCAGTGCCCTTGAATCTTTGTCAGAGGGGGTTGGGTTTTTTGCAGTGGAAGCCTTAACTCCCTTTGGACCCTGTGAAACAGTTTCTGGGTCAACAGCAGGGTTTTTAAAAAGATATTTGTGTGAGTCAGGAACCCTGTAATATCTGTCAGGCATAACATGAGCTGGGGGTAAGGAGTCAGGGGTCAGACTAGACTCTGAAAACACATCATCTACAATGTCTAACACAGGTGGAATGGCTAGAGGCTTGTGCTGAGGTAGTAAAAGAAAATCCCTGAGCCTCTTTTTAGATTCTGAAAAATCTTGGCTCTCCCAGTGGAAATGCTCCCTCATGGTATGCAAGGTTTCCCCAAAGGAATAGCCCTCAGGAGGAGATGCTGATGGAATTGATTATTCAGCATCAGAATTCTCATTAAGGGGGAATAGAATATTAGTGATCAGAAGAGGAATCAGAAGAAATAGAAACCTGATCTGAAGATTCAGAGTCAGTGTCTTGCCTAGGCCTCTTATCAGGAGGGGGATGGGAACCCTGATCAAGGTAATCAAGTCTTCGGCCATTTTGAGCATCTGTTTTTTGGGCATAGAGGCCTGTCCATGTGGCTCTTTAGTTTGTTTCCTTGCTTTAGAAGGTGCTTTAGTCTTTGCCTTTGAAGCTGAAGTTGTTTTTAATGTAAAGATGTTTAGGTCTGAATACACCCTCAGAAGCCGGTACCTGCTCAGCGGCTCCAGACCCATCTGAGGGATTAGCGTCCAAGACTCCAATACCTTGAGTATCCAGCGGCATGGCCGACTCCACGTGGGAGTCGGTAGCGGCCTGCGCCTCTAAAGTAGCGGGCATCAGGGGCTGTGAAAGTGCCTCACTGAGAACCGGTGAACTGGCGACTGGCTTAGGAGAAGCTTCGTCGTCAGTTTTGGGCCTTGGTTGTTTTTCTCTATCCTTTCCTTTGCGTTTTTTGTAAACTCCGGTAGTCGGATGGCTATCCGATGACATTTCCGGATAATTAAACCGGCGCCCAAAAAAGTTTAAAGCAAAATCATACCGACGCTTAATAGTGCGTTGGTTAAATCTAGCACAAAACCGACAACCAGTAATGTTGTGATCAGGGCCTAGGCAAGGAATACAGTAAGAATGAAAATCCTTATGAGGTATTTGCTTTCCACAAGAAATACAACTATTAACTTTTTCTGACATCGGTCTTGAGCAAGAAAAAAGTTTCCCCAATGGGGTACTTAGCTTTATTGAAGACTTCGGATCTGAAACCAAACACGAAAATCTAAGGAGTCGGCCGACCAGCACTTGCGAACTGCTTCTGCTTCGGGCACCGCGCGGCAAGAATGACTGAATAAAATGTCGTCGGCTGCTTCTTTTATACCCCTGACAACCTGACGTCAGGGAAGGGGTGACAGCAGCAGACACAGGACCCAAGACTTTGGAATTCAGGCCGGCTGAGGGCAACCTGCCAGCAGGATTACCCAAATGTAATGACTGCAACAGTGAAACACGAAGAACATCTCGGCCTGTGTCACGGAAAGGATCCTGAGATTTCTTGAACTGTATCTTCCCACTCTTTTGGTTTCGGGAGAAAGCACATTGAGGGGAAGAATAACGAACACCTATGGCAGAAAGGGTCTTACCGTCCTGTTCACATTTGGCCAGTGTGCTTTTAACACTGGGCCCAAACAACGAGGAAGCCTCAATGGAAGCGTTACGAAAGGAAGCCTTAAAGGGTTCCACGAAATTGCACAAGCGCATCCAGGCGTGTCATCTCAAGACCGCAGCTGAACCCACTGCTCTAGATGCTCCTTCTGATGCGTGAGATATCAGTCGCGTACAGGAGTTAGATATTGGTTCAATGGTGGCCAGCTGAGAGGCCAATTTGTCATGGACCTCATGAGACACGGCACCAGCCAAGGTTTCAGAGAGCTCAGAAATCAGATCCCTTTGAAGCCTGGTAAAGTGTGCCATATAATTCAGGAACCTGACAGTAAAGGTCGCTGATGCAAAAGTGCATTTCCCTATCCTGTCCAGGGCCCGGGACTCTTTGTTAGGTGGATGGACGGTCTGGCTTTCTTCTTTTGCCAGATCCTTTTTTGTTGCGGCCGCCACCACCAAAGCATCCACAGGAAGACCTTTTGACCAATGGAGATCCGTAGCAGGAGGGGACAAAATCTTATCTGGCCTCCGGGGAATAGCTTCGATGGTATCAGAAGCCTTCCAAGCATGCTACACGATAAGCCGGACAAGTTCATCGGCAGGTGGAGTAACTGAGGTGGTAGGGGGCCGGGCGCGAAAGGCCTGCAGGAACACAGATTCCTCAGAGGTTGGATTAGAAGGCTGCCAGTCACCTCTCTGTTTCAGGATTTCGAGGATATCACAAAAGGATACCTCAGAGGGTTACCGGGGGGATCCTTCCCCCTCATCAAAATCTGTGTCTTCAGTAAGAGACTCCTCTGTGGAGTCCATGTGCTTTCTCTTACATGAACTTTTCCAGTGGACCTCCTCAGCGGGAGAAGCTGGAGAAGACAGTGGAAAAGGGGATTCCTGTGGGAATATGTCCTGAGGCCCTTGCACCCGGTGTCCGCTAGGTGTGACTTGTGAAACCAGTGTACCAGAGGAGGGCGGGGGGATAGACAGTCCAGTATCGCCAGCAGCAGCGAAAGCCTTCTCCATCAGTTGGAAGGCTGGTCCACCTGAAGAGGAGTGAATGTCTAGGACAGGGGTCACCCCTCCCCTAAGTGGTTCAGCCTGCTGACCCGGAGTCCCTTGATGGCTGTGGAGCAGCAAACTATGCGTGTCACAACTGACATCCTGGGTCATAGCAAAACTTTTCTGCCATGAAGGCAACTGCGGTTCCTTAGTGAGATCCATAAAGGGAACTGCAGAAGGGGAAGACTGTGCTATATACATGGACTTCAAAGGCAATGAAGGAGGAGAATAAGAAAGGATCTTTGGAGACGGGTGGTCACCTCCCAAGGTAGGATAGTTCCTGAGGGGTGGGATACCTCTGGCCAAGAGCACCTGATCCACAAGACGCAACACATTGTGTTCAGAAAGGCTTCTAGTGGACCTCATGGAGACTGAGGGAGAAACAGGCCTGTCCACAGAACAGGCAAACTCGGTGCCCATCTCACCAGTCTGCACCGAGGACAATGGTCCTGAGAGAGACTGGACTACGGGTGTCTGCACTGAAGAAGTCATCGATGCCAAGGTCATGGTCTGCACCAACACAGGGATCAGTGCAAAGGTGGTTGTCGGTACCGAAGCTGGAACTGACAAACTGGAGTCAACAATAAAGGCATCAGTTCCGAGGAAGATCTCGGAGCCGACGTGGTCAAGGTCTGTACCAACTGAATGGTCGGTGCCGATACAGTGGTAATAGTCTGAACCGAGGAGCCCCTCGGTGCCGATATAGTGAAGGCTGCAGGAGAAGACGGAGCCAAAATCACTAATGGAGCCGAAGGCCTCGGTGCTGAAGGTCTAGGCAGCGAAAGCACTGGGGCTGACCGAGTGAGCTCCGGAGCTGAAACTTTAGCATTTTTAGGTTTTGGTTGGTGGGAGTCCCCAGCTGGGGACGAAGGCAAAGATTTAGCTTTGGTAGGAACATCCAAGATTTTCTTATGGGCTCTAGGAGGGGTTGAGGTCTCTGACCCAGAAATAGCCTCTGAAAAGGGAGATTTAAGAAGTCCCTTCAGCAACAGCTTGTTTTTCCTTTCCAACAAAGTCCTATTTGAAAAATTTTCACAGATAGTACAAGGCGGGTCGACAGACAAGTGGGAAGGTCCCAAACAATAAACGCACAAAGAGTGTGCATCAGAAGTAGGTAGTTTGTGTCCCCAGTCAGAACACCACTTAAACCCCAGACTACCTTATCAGCCATGACAGCAAATTAATTAACAGAAAAGGGTACCAGCAATCGTACAAAAGAATACCCGAAGGTATGAGAAAAAAGGGAAGGATTACCAATGATGGTAAAGAGAGAATACCTCGCAGTAAAAAGGTAGAGAAAAGAGAGGAAAAACCTGAAGAAAATATGTACGCTAGATGCGATAGGGTAAGAGACAATGAAATAGAAACTTTTCTGACAGAAAAGTAATATGAAAGAATATTAAACAACAAATAACTGTACTTGGCTCAAGAGAAGCAGCTTGACACGACCGAATGGCACCACGGCAAATGAAATCTGAGGTAACAGGAAGAGGAGGATTGTGGGTAAGAGTTTAGGTTGAGAGTTTGAAGCTGACGTGAGCTTGGAAAATGGCCGGCTTGGTTCCGAGGTCGGAACCGATACCCATGCATAAGGAATGAACAAGGATTAACAATATCAGATCAATCACTCTCAGAAGGAAACACATGCCTCTCATTATTAACTGCAATCCACAACACTATGACAGGAAGCCACAAATTTTACAAAGAACACAGAAAATACCCCTCAACTTCTTTCTTCGAGAATTCTTTACAAAGGGGGATTTCCATTATGGCTGCACATTGAATAATAGCTTAAATCTAGCTCTCCCAGTGTGAAAAAAGAAACTTAGCAGAAAGCCTTTGTACCTAGATTTCTGGGTAGATTTTAGTACGTGCACTGCCTAGATGCCAGGAAAAAAAGAAATACAGATGACCTGAAGGAAAATCAGCTACAAAGAGTGATGAAAAACACTGACTGGGAAAAGTACTGTAGCTGTTAAAAAAAAAGCAGTGCAAGCTCCAGATATGACTTACAGTAACCTAGAGTAAAGTATAAGGCAACTGCAGGCAGACCTGACTAAAATAAATGAAACACTGATGGAATACATCAACTCAACAATAAAAGGCTGGAAAAAATGCAAGAAGCTTGAAATGGATATTCAGATAAGATGATAAAAATGCAAAACTCAGAGGTCGAAATGAAGAAAACGCTGGTTGAATATGAGACTGCACAATTAGAAATGTTTAAAAAAATAATAGAATTAGAGGACAAAGCACATAGAGAAAACCTGAGATTTTCTGCTGTACCTGAGAAGCTGGAATTAACACAGTGTATTAATGTTATGAAAACACAAATAAGCAACTGGACTGGTATTCCACAACAGGAATTGTTAACTGAAAAGTCACATCGCATGTATGCTCTAAACCTAGCTATGAGAAAACAACCTAGACCTTTAACAGTAAAGATACAATCTTACCAGCAGAAGGAGTTGATTCTGACAAAACTTTCGCAGAAGGACAAAGTACTAAAAGTGGGAGACAGCAGAGTGTTTGTGATGAACTACTCATTGAACATCAGGCAGAACAGGAGTAAATTTATTCCATTATTCAGGGAATGTTGAGAAGCAGGCATAAGATTCAAACTGCTGTACCCAGCTATCTTCAAAATATTTTTTTCCTGGAGGAGCAAATCATTTTTTGATGAAGTACATGCTAAGGAAGAAATACAAAAGTTTGTCCAACAAAAAGTGAGCTGTGAAACATAAGGAGATTCTTCTTATTGTTCTTCTGGTAATAAAGACTACAGAGAGACTGCACCACTGAAACCTTTTGTAGAGTTTCAACAGAAAATGCTTGACAGAGGGGAAAAAAGCACAAGAGTTGATGAGAAGAATTGAGGGCATGATGGAAATGAAGCAGAGATAGGGTTTGGGAGATGGAGACGAACAGGAACAGAACAAGCAAATTCGGAAATATTGGACTTTCTTGGAATTTGGTAAACTGGTAGGGACTCTAAAGTATATGACCTACTTAAAGTGATTAATGTTCAGAAAAATACTCAGGAGAGAGGAAGAAAGTTAACTATGAGTAAAAAAAATGTTTCTTAATAGTACTATTTATATAGTGTGTGATTCTCTTTGCACATTATAAAGTATTTTTTCACTTATTTTTAAGTGTAATTGGATTACTAATGTAAACAGGTGCTCCTATTTTTCTTTCTCCTTTTTTCTTTCTTTCTCCTTGCTCAGTTTTAAGAAATGTAGGCACTGCAAAACAGATATGGTTAAAAGAGCACAACAAAAGACAAATAGTTTGCTTTTTCTCATTCTTGCATAGAGGAATGACTGGGTTAAGGCCATTAGCTTAATCTAGTAACAGGTTTTAAGAGAAAGCAAGTAAATGGAAAAGAATATTGAATATATTTTGTGGGGAGTGCCTCCTGTGTGGAGTCTGCATGTCCTCCCCACTGTTGGGTGGGCGTTCGAAAGACATGCGTAAATGGGCGTGCCTTCGTTGAAGGTTGAACGTCGAGCTGGCACCTCGGCGTTCATGAAAATCTACTGCCAATCATTAGCAGACCGGAGTTCCGCTGTGGAGACCCCTAACCGGGAAAAGCCGAAAGACAACAACAACAACAACGCTTTTTTTCTGCACTTTTGTGTCTGGTTCTCATGTCTCTAGCAGACAATCTGATAAAGAGAAATGGCTTGGAGAAGATCTTTTTTGAAATAATTTAAGTGTCTTCCCAGCTGATAGAGCTATAAAATTAAGACAAAACAACTGGCTAAGCTTCTGGTGTCATTCAAAGGGGATCCAGTATCTGTCTGCCTGGGAAAACATGATCGACAAACCACGATGCTTTGCCAGAGATGGTCTGTACCTGTCACCCCTGGGATTCAGGATACTGGCTAAAGCTCTTGCCATCCCTATAGTGCCCTTTTTAGGCAAGGTTCAAAGGACAAAACCATCACTGTAATAGATACAAGCATGCAAAATCTGAAGATAATGCTACTCAATGCTAGAAGTCTAAACCTCAAAATGCACTCTCTCGAAGCACTCCTAAAAATGGAGAACATCTATATCTGTGCAGTAACTGAGACCTGGTTCAAGGCTCCAGAGAGCACCCCTGCAATACCAGGCTACAACTCTTACAACACTTTTTGATATCAGTGTCACCCATCCTTGTAGTCTACAAAGACCACCTCTCCCAAGCTCAGCAAAGTCCTGGATACTTACCCATGAGGCAACAGGCAGCCCTTCTTTCTCTGCTGTACCCAAAGTCCTCGGAGTAAAACTGCTTGGATATCAGTGTCACCCACCCTGCAGTCTACAAGGACCACCTCTGCCAAGCTCAGCAAAGTCCTGGATACTCACCCATAAAGAAATGGGCAGCCCTTCATTCTCTGCTGTACCCAATGTCCTCAGACTACAACTGCTTGGATATCAGTGTCCCCCACCCTGCAGTCTACAAGGACCACCTCTCCCAAGCTCAGCAAAGTCCTCGATACTCACCCATCAGGAAATGGGCAGACCTTCTTTCTCTGTTGTACCCAACATCCTCGGACTACAATTGCTTGGATATCAGTGTCACCCACCCTGCAGTCTACAAGGACCACCTCTCCCAGGCTCAGCAAATTGAAAGTTTAAATAATTAAATCTTGTTAGCCTACAACTTCTCGTTTTTAACATTCCTGGTTTTACTGTAATTGTTCTGGCTTGCACACCCACACGGACTATCTGTACTCCCGGCCATTTATTTCTCCCATTCAGGTTTTAGGCAATCACGGTTAATTGATGTGGTTCCCCTTCTCTGGCACTACATAGCAGTGCTACACAAAGCAAATTAATTCCCCTAGACTTAACCCAAAAGAAAGCAATACAGAAAAGATGAGGGTTAGAAACTAGCAGGCTAAGAAATAAGCTAGTTAGTTATTCATAGAGCTGCATTTATTCCCAGACAGGCACATTCTTAACAGCCCTGTCTACACAGAAGCATTGTCCCTAGAACTACTTTTGTGTCCCCACAATTATTTTTTTCTCTTCCCCGTTCAAACAAATTTAAACTGACCTTGGGAACACTAGCCAAGCGCTGTTCCTGATTTTCCATTAGTACTCTTTCAGCTGGGTGGGACTCGCTGCACTCGGGCTCACTCTGCACCCCTACCCTACCCTATGTCCATTCCCACCCACCTTCACTTCAATTTGATTTATAGCCAATAACCACTCCTCTCCATTACCTCACAGCTCCTCCCATCACCCTATCACACTCAACTACCCAATCAGCACTCTTATTAGTCCAATATAGCCCTCATCACAGAACTAGTATTAGACCACTCATTCTTCCAACTCTCCTTAATATAATAAGAATGTACCCCTTACCACATGACTCCAATCTACAACCCCTACTCTGGACAGTCTCCATCTCTATCCTACTTTTACTATCAGCCTTAACAAACTATCATGTACAGCTTCACCACAACCTAACCACCCCCAAGCAATCTACTACCCTAAGCTATAACTCAGCCCCACCAAACATTCAACTAGCTCCATAGGCCTTCCACCCCTCCCACATGTTGTGTCGACATTCACCCCAACCCAAGTCCAGGCACACCAAGCACCCAAAACCCCCAATCAAATCAATCCCCTACTCCATAGTTAAACAATCTCTCTCCTCTTTCTTAATCTAAAAGTGAGACATATCCTTAATAAGGTCCATGATCTCCATGCCCTACTAGCTCTATACAAACCTGACATTGTCTTACTAACTGAGACTTGGTTAAAACCAGACATCAACAATAATGAAATAGCTCCAGGGTATAATATCATTTGAAAGACAGAGTAGGCAAAAGGGGCGAGGGGTAGCCATACTATACAAAAGCCACCTCATCCTTGAACAACTTGATATTACCATTCCAGACTTCAATAATATAGAACTCAGTCTTGCCAAGTTTAAACTGAACCCCAAAAACATATTAACATCACTGGCAGTTACATTCCCCCAGGAAACAAAATCACAATCATGGAAAACCTACTAGAATGGATCTCAAACTCCCTACCCCAAGAAAATATCCTGCTAGGTGATTTCAATATAGATTGGCTCAACTGTTCCAGCCAAAATCCACTCCCCCATATTAACCTCCACAGATTTACCCAAGTTATCACATCCCCCACCAGAAATGATAAAAGATCCAAACGCCAGTCCATACTGGACTGGATACTCGTATCCCACCCGTCTCTCGCATTCCAAACTGGATGTCTACCAGACATTCTCAGTGACCACCAAGCAACATACCTACTGAGAACCAAAACTCCCCAAATGAGCCAGGTAACTCAAAGAGAAGTCAGAAACAAAAAGAACTTTAACCCTAGTGACTTTATTAGTGACCTACAATATTGCAATTGGACCCCTCTAAAACAGTTAACTCTTGAAGACCCAGTACTATACTTTAATGCAACCTTCCTTAAAATATTAAACCATCATGCTCCCTCCAGAACCACTAGAATAAAAACTAAATATGCCCCCTGGCTACCTAAACCTACCAGACCAATTTTCAAAGAAAGGGACAAAGCATGGATACAATTTCACAAGACCAAGACTCAAGCAGACAAACAAAACTACTCAGAATTATGCAACAAAGCTAAGAAACTCATCAAAATTTACAAAATCACCTATTACCAAACTCTACAAAAAAGACATGCAAAAAAACCCCCCAAAATTTTGGGCAGCCATCAACTCTGTATTGCAACCCGGGAAATCTACCACCCCGACTCCTACAACAGGAAACAACCAAGATAACATCCCCACCCAGTTCAGTAAATACTTTACTGAGCTAATCCAGGCCCTAGCTAATAACCAAATTAATACCAATCACCCTACCCCAACAAATATACCAACCACAAATGAAACACAAGATAACAGCTCACACTTTATCTTTCAGCCAGTGTCAATCAAAACCATTCTAAAACTCCTCCAAAAACTCAAACCCACCACCCTGGCTGCCGACAACCTACCAGCAGAATACCTCCAAATAGCTGCAGTAGCCATAGCCTATCCTGTTGCTATCCTCATTAATAGATCTGTCTCAGAGTGTAAAGTACCCCATTTATGGAAAACCTCCCATATCACACCACTATACAAAGGGGGTGATTCCTTTGAACTCAATAACTATCATCCTATTGCTATTCTATCTCCCTTGTCTAAAATCTTAAAAACGAATGCTTGGTGCTGATACCCCAACCAGAGAACAATGATAGAGAAGCCACAAAAACAAAAGAACTCTGGAACGGTGCTGTTATGTATCCAAAAATTTAATAAAACACTGCCATAAAAAACATACACACTTCTGAGAGGTAAGCGCTTTCGGGTGTTAACCCTTCTTCAGACAAAGATAAAATGGTACAGAACACAATTTAAATAAGAACACAACCAATGAACAATTAATGAAACCAATTCAGTAAAAAACCCGCCTATTTTTTAAGGTGGGTTTGATAGGAACAACATCATTGAGCCCTGGATACCTATGTGCCATAAATTCTAAGATCTTCCTTGACTCTATCTGTTCTGTATAGTGTTTAATGTCACAACCCCTTTTGTTAAGCCTTACATTGGCTATGGCCCTAAAAGTGAAACAATGTGTAGGATGTTCACTAATGTGTCTAAACAAGGCATTATGTGTGTCTTTATTTCTAATGCTAAAGAGGTGTTGCAGTATTCTGACTTTAAACATGGGCAAGACTTGCAATTTGCCAGATACACTATATCCTTAGTCCTGCAAGTGGCTTTAGCTTTCAGCATAAAGGTCCTATTAGTAACAGGATGTGTAAAGGAAACATCTAGAGAAATAAAAGGGCAGGCCTTGCATTTACCACAAGGCTTGCTACCTACAGATAAAGCAGGGGTATAAGGTAAACTAACATGTTCCCCACATAAAATGTCTTTTAGACTTTTGTTCTTTCTATATCCAAAAACTGGAGTCGGACCTACTATGGTATTGATTCTATCATCACTAGAAAGGAAGTTCCAGTTGTCCCTTATAATACCAGTGATATCTTTTATATCACTAATATAAGTGAACATAACCTTAAATCTAGCATCCTGATTCATTTCTCTTAAAGGTGTAGCTAAGTCACTAATAGGCCTAGATAGCCAGGGCTTATATTTATGAGCCCTTTTATCTCTATGCTTCTCTATAACATCTTTAACCATGGTTTCATTATACCCCCTCTCTACAAAAAGACCCTTCAGACTCTCCAATTCATTGTTGAAACAAATATCATCTGTGCAATTCCTAGATAACCTGGCTAGCTGTCCTTGTACTATGTTGGGAAAAGTGTATCGTGGGTGCATACTATCAAAGGTTAAAATGTATTTTTCTTGCACCCCTTCCTATATAGACTAGTGGAAAAACCTTGTGGAGTCTGTGCTATTGTAACATCTAAAAAATCTATCTCAGTGTAGGATGTTACTTCCGTAAACTTGAAGAAATCTGTGGTGGAATGTAGAAAATCAATGAATAATTTAAGGGAGACAGTATCACCCTTCCATAAAATAAAAACATCATCCACAAACCGTTTATAAAATCCGATATAGGGCTTCCACTCTCTATTATTAAAAATGTACAAATTCTCCCAATATGCTAGTACCATGTTAGCATAGGTATTCGCACAGGGTGTACCCATGGCTACACCCTGTGCTTGCCTATATGTCTGTTCTAGACCTAAAAATACATTGTTTTCCAAAACTAACCTAAGTACAGTTGTAACCTGTTTGATATAATGATCCAGTGCTCCATTTTCTCTCAACAGTGTATCAATAGCCATTATGCCATAATCATTGTGTATAACCGTAAAAAGGCTCTGTACGTCCAATGTAACCATGAGATAATGTGAATCATGAGGGGTCCTAACTAACCCTCCAAGTGCCTTCAAAAAATCCCCTGTATCTGTTAATATATTTTCCATTTTATTAACGTATGGCCTAAGTGTGGTTTCTAGCCATATAGAGGCATTTTCTGTGACCCATTTTCTACCTGATACTATGGGTCGTATCGGGGGGTCTGTCAGAGATTTGTGTATCTTAGGCAGGCCTTTGAAGAGTGGTATAACAACCCCTTCCATTCTAAGAAAATTGTATAACTCTTCACTTATGACCATTTTGTCCAAGAGTTGTTCCAAGGTCTTGTGGACTTTCTCTATCATATGTTTCACCATTAGTGGATTCATTAATCTATAAGTATGTGTATCAGATAGAAACTGGCTTAATTTGTTGTGATATACCAAAGTATCCATCACAACTATAGCCCCTCTTTTATCAGCCATCTTAATGGTAATGTCCCTATTTTCACATAAGTAGCTTTCAGTACATGGAACATAACCCAGAGGCTCCCTTCACTCTGGAATAAAATCCCAGTCCAGGTTAGGCAGAGTCCCTCATTGACTCTCTTCAAGAGGAATCTTGATGAGTGGATGGGAGATCGTAGGTTTACCCCGGGTATCAATTCTGTGTCACTGTTAGACAGAGGCACAGTATACTAACCTCGAAAAAGGGCATAGCAAAATTAATTTAAAATGGGTGGTGAAAGCCAAACACACTCTGGCTAGGCTTATAAATGCCCTAGGGCAGATAGCGTAGTATAAACCTATGAACCTATAAGGGATTAAACCTCAAAATTGTGCACGAGTTTAAAAAGATTGCTGCTAATAACTCTACAGTACAAATATTTTTATTACAATGACTTGTGCAATAGAAAGCAGAAAGGGCGGTCACCAACCTTAGGGAGCCTATAACAAGGAAGATAACAAGGGGACCTGTAGAAGCATTAGAAACATTTTGGAAAACCTATGAAAGTCTGTATAAAGCAAAGAAATATGGAAATCAAGAAAAGGTACAAATAGAAGAATTAAATATGCCAAAGTTTAGAGGTAGAGGAGGCTCAATTACTAACAGGATAGGAGGAGATGAGATAAAATTGGTGATATTTAACCAATATACAGGAAAGTCCCCAGGAAGAGATGGTATTCCTCTGGAGGTTTGGAAGCTACGAGGGAAAAAAGTGATAAAAGATCTGGAAGGTTTTACAGTATTTTAAGAGGTGGCAAAGTACCAACATCCTGGAAGAAAGTGGTGGTAGCTGTAATACTTAGAGACTAAAGATCCATTAGATCCAACTTTATGCAGCTCTATTTCAATAGCATGATTATAAATTGTTTATGTTTATAATGGCTAAAAGAATGGCAAAAGTGATGCCAAAACTCATAGAAATGGATCAGTGTGGTTTTGTAGAGGAGAGGAAAACATGTGACAACATTAAGAGAACACTGATGATCCAAAGGGAAGCACAATGTTTTAAAATACCACTGCTGTTGGTGGGTCTTGATGCATGGAAAGTATTTGACAGTGTAGGCTGGGACTTTATGAGCAGAGCAATGGAAACATTTGCATTCTCCGATTAAAATACAAGGTTGATTAGAAGGATATATGAAGTGATTAGAAGGATATATGAAGGATCAGAAGTGAAGATTAAAGTGGGTAGAGTCTTCTGTAATAACATCTGCTTCAGCTTGTCCGCTCTCCCCTTTGTTATTTCTATTATATATAGAACCACTGGCAAAGAAAATAAGGGACTCAGAAATTCAAAGATATAATTGGTATGGTAATCAAAGAAAGCTGGCTCTGTTTGCAGATGACATTACTTTATACCTGACAAAACCAGAAAGAGACATTTCAGTGCTGTGGAATATACTGAGACAGTTCCATATCTTTTTAGGATGCAACATTAATGAAGCTAAAACAAAGGTAATAGCTGTAAGTTATTTACCCATAAACAAATTGGTTCAGCAATATCCATACTTATGAGGACATGATAAAATGAAGTATTTAGCAGTATGGATTAAAAATGATTCCAGTGTGGCAGCTAAGGATATGTGGTAAGAGATTAAACAAACGATGATACAAAAACTGAAAAAATGAAAGCTCTGTTATATGGATATCAACAGTAAGATATAAGCAGTAAAAATGTTTTTAGCCCCTTTAGTCTTATACACAGGTCAGGCATATTTTTATCAAGCAGAAGAGAAGTTGTGGATAGCAATTAATAAAGAGATGAAGGATTTTAGCTGGGAGGGGAAGATGGCAAGAGTGAAGTGGGATAAACTTATTCTTCCAATAGAACAGGGCAGATTGGGATTACCCAATTTGAATGGGGTATTTCAGAACAAACAGTTAAGGCTCCTATGCATAGCACAAGCAGAAACATATAATTCAAGGTGGAAAGAGATGATGATGATGATGATGAAACTGAGAGAAGCTCATGAAGCAAGGAGGTACTGGGATTTTGGATGCAGACCTTTAAGGAGAATAACAATAATCCCACAGAATATTATATTCATAGAATAGCAGAAAGTATTCTAAGGACTAAGCCAAAACGTGAATGGAAAAAGGAGATTCTGCCGATAGGGATGACTGCAATTTGGGATACAGAAAAAAGGCAAGAGGGGGCTGGAATTTAATGTAGAAAACTGGCAAAGGAACAAAGGTACTGGGAGCAAATAGCTAGGGATGGAAAGGTAACAGAATGGGAAGGTGGCAAGAACATATCTGGACTGCAGGTTAGAGACTGCCTTCCCTATCAAGGACTGATATCAGAGTATAGGCAAAAATAAGGAAACGGGGGGGGGGTCCTACATGAAAGAGTAGCACTGGTGTAGTTTTTTAGTGGAATCTGGAACAGAAGTTGCCATTAAAGAAAGGAATAAGCATATAAAATATTGCATGATAACTATAAGAATCAATCAGAGGAGGTTAGAAAGGATTGGGAAGACAGAATGGATAAGCAATTCACAAAGAAACACTGGGGGGATATATGTATGTCTCCCAAATATGCAACAAAGTCTAAAAAATTTAGGATCTTTGCTTGGAAGTCTTTACATAGGTATTTTTATACCCCAAGTAGACTCCAAATAATTTTTCCTCAGGAAGACTGCAAAGGTTAGAGGTATGATGGGGAAGAAAAAGGTAAATGGGAACATATTTTCTGGGAGTGTAACGAGTTGGCAGACACTAAGGATTCCATGCAGACTGCTCTGTTGGAGATGCTGGGTGAGCAAATTGGTGTAACTAAGGAAATTATTTTTTGAGCGATTACACAGAATTGGAATTCCCCAGACATATTAAGGCCTTGCTGAGTTAAATTATGATTGCTGTCAAAAAAGCAATTACTAGAAAATGGAAATCAAACTTTAAACCAACTTTGCTAAAAGTAGCAAAGACAGTAACAGAGATAAAACAATCGGAATTGGGATCTTTAGGAAAGGGTAGGGGCAAATTACACAGGAAAAATGGGAAGTGTAGAGGAGGAACGAGGTTTAACAGAAGGCAGGATTTGAATGAGCTATGTAATGGCTGACTGAAAATGACTGGATATATTATAAGTGATGTATAATGTTTGCAGCTACAGTTGTGTCAGCATGGTTTGTGATGTATAATGTTTGGAACTGAGATTGTATCTGTATGGTTTATTTTCATTTATAAAAATGTTAATATTGCCTAAGTTATACGTGATAATTTAATAACGAGGTTTCTTGTTTAAAAAAAAATAAAGGGCACTGGGTGTGCAAAAAAATAAATAAATAAATGATTCTTTACAAAGTCAAAAATAATGGGGTGAGACAAATTTTAAATATTATTTTATCTATTTGTTAATCAA